>NC_079147.1:54762595-54960366 GCF_945859685.1 Eupeodes corollae
GAGATCACCTGGATGAAGTATTAGAAAGAAGATACGATGAGCTTTATTTCTCATTTTAGTTGAGTTTTAGAAGTCTGAAGACGTCTTATGACAAATACAAATTAATTAAAATGATCAACAAGGAATCGATAAAACTGGGTTTCTGTCAACACTGTGGATTTCATCAACAATGTTCTAAGTTGTTCTAGATCTATTAAAATGGTTTAAACTCTTCACATCCTTAACTTACTGACCCAAACACACCATGTGTACTAGTTACACTGCGTAGCGAAAAATAAGGGTGTGCCACCAGCGCAAATAGGAACCTATTCAAAATGAAGTTTTCAAAATTCTTTATTTATTCACTTCGAACAAAAATATGACAAAGTCGAACTTTAATGGAGAGAATCTTTTATACGTTATTAATTCTTGCTATGAATTAGCTTAAAGCTTGTTTTTTTTGGAAAGTCTTTGTTTAAATTTTAAATTTGAAAATCTTAAATTTACAAAACCAAGAACTGAGCATTTGTGTCTATCCAAATGAAATGCATTTCAACGTGTTCATAACATTGTTTTGAATGAAAGGTTCTGGGGAAGTGTTATACTTCCCATTAAAGCTTTTAGTTCTATTCCATATTCGTTGAGGCATACTTCCATGATTTATGTTAAATCATCAGAAATCACAGTCTTACATCAAACTTTAATTCCAAATTTAGTTTTCTCCAAAGAAAATTAGCCAAACAAAAGAACAAAACAATTTATCTTCAATGGGGTATAAAGTTAGAGGTAATTTAATTCATATGAATGCATCATGCATCATGCAGCACATGCTCCCATTTACTAACTCTCGAATTTCGCTTGGATAAAACCGACTTGAAAGACTGCTTTCATTATTAGAAATACCTACATATATACCAAAGTGGCCATCGGCCGGTTGGCCGCCGATACCAAAGCAAACCAACCACACTTTTATGGCTTGTTTAGAAGCTGCTATATGCATGTCCAAGTTGCGATACCGAAACAACAACCGTAATAAAAAATAATAAATGTTTGTGCTGCATTACCACTGTTGTAGCATAGCATAACACACTTCGAGGATAGCATTCCTATAAATGTAATGTAGGTAGCTAAGTTACACACCGCATAGGCTAGACCGAAGAGCATCATGAGATTGGTCTTTCTGTGTAGCGTTGCATTAAAAGTTTAGACATGTTGTATCTAAACAGTACATCGTATAAGTTCATGGGTAATTCAAGATCACGGATATTTTTCTGTCTTCCGTTTGGAAAAAAGCCGAAATGGCTGCGAATCATATAAGCTTATAAGACATTAAGATGGACAGCTTAGCTCCAGCCTCTACAAGTATCTTTATTCTGCAGATTTGTGCTGCTCAAAGTCACGTACAACTCTCACTTTCCTTCATGTTCTTTCATCGATTGATTTGTTTTTCTTAAAGAAAACAGAAAAAAAACTTTCTACCTATCTACCTACATTTTCTAGTCATTCACCTCAATAAAACGTGCGGTATTGACTCGAAGGTGGGTGTATAAAAATGTATTTCTTCTTCTTTGCTTCTTTCAAACGCAAATCGCTTCGCACTCAATTTTAAAAGCTATCGCTTTAGGCCCCGGCCCAAAGCCATTCAGAAATATCGTGTGAATGCGTTAAAATAAAGGAAAAAAAAAGACTCAAGACCTCACTGACTAAAAGGCGATGTTTACTTTTGTGAGTCTGATGGTTTGGTTGGTAGGTAAATGGTCCATTGAATGAGGAAAAAAGTGAAATCTTTTGACTTAACATATTAACAATCCCATTTTTATTGTTGTCATTGACCAATTTTGATATAAAAGATATTAATAGGTTTGTTTATTTTGGAATGTTGGTTCATATGTTGAATTATTTGATGATATATTTACGTACTAATTAGGTGAATGCATTAGATTTAACTAAAGATTTAGTACCATTGATTTTTCTTTTAGTCACAACTTTAGGTAGGTAATATGACTTTTTTGAAATTCTGGTACCTAAACAACAAAAAGTTTTGTTATAAATACAAAATAATGAATAATTTAAGAAATGTGACACGAAAATTGTTTAAAATTCTCGACATGGCAGCACGTACTTAATTTTTTAGCTCAAGGCTACGAAAAAGTTTACCGATTACTCGTACAAAGTCAAGGTATTTGATTATTGATGGAAAAAATTAACATAAGCATGGAGGATGATTATAGGAGAAAGTGTGAAAAAGATTACAGTTTTGCAAACAAAATGATTCATTTTGGCAGTTTCATGGATGAAAGACATGATATTTATCTTAGACAGTACATAGGTACATAGGTAGGTACGTAGGCAAGTAGGTAGCTAGGGATGGCAGTCACAAGTAGCCCGTGCTGAGCGACTCGATTAGCGCTGGTAAGCGCCCTTTTCGTACCATAAACTTGCTGGTCCTTTGTAATGAGAGATAAAAATATGAAAAGATAATATTGTGACAGATTTTTATTATGAAAGAAAATCAGGTCTTTGATATCATCAAGATCTTTAAGGAATACCTTTCGAATCTTAACACTCTTAAACTGACTATGGCGGAACATTTACATAGAAATTCAATCACAGTCTTCCTTTCATGTTGGTGACCTCAGCTTTGCAGTGACCCTGGCTGTATCATGCCTGGGTCTGCATAATGGTTCAATAGAACGTTTTTTTTGTTTAATAGGTAGTTCATATCTTCCTAAATATGGAAAAGTACGTTAGACTGTTCCACCCGCAGCTCAGTTGGATTAAGAAAATGTAGCCCTTCATAGCTCCAAGAACAATTTGTATCCTTTCGTCAATTGATGGTGACTTTTGATAGGCCGATCCTTGCCGGGCCAACTCATCAGCCCGTTCATTTCCATCAATAAAATTATAACCTTCAAGACATATAAGAGTGGCAAGGAGGTTTATATTGAGGATGGATAGTTTATCCCAACATTGTTGGATCATAATAGCAACGACAGACAGCGTTGCAGATAGCCCTGTTTATATTTTGGTTTGAGTTTGATCTGAGTATTTTGCATGCTTCTCTTATTGCTAATTATTTCGCTTGAAGTACATTGGTACAATCCAATAGCTGAAATGACTTTTAAGGCCTCGGAGAAGATACGAAGACGACGAAAAAAAATTCTCAACTCAACACTCCATCTTTGAGTCGTCAGTAAATATAGTGGTATCGAAGTCTATCGTAACCATGCCATCGTCCCAGTCCTTTCTGGCAAAAAAAGATGACTTCAAACTTGACTATGGTTTAAGGCATGGGTGCAGTAGTCGGTGACCGTCGCTAAAATATCCGATGGAATCAGGTCGTCAGAGTTGCCCTGCTCATAGGTTCTGGAAGGCATCTGTTGGGCAGGATCGAAGGGCCGCTGTAGTGCCGACAAAAGCTTTTGTTTAAACTTTCCTTAGTTTCTTGATATTGTATTTCTTGTTAAGGATTTGTTTGTTTTTAAGACAATATTTTTATAAGTCAAGGTTTGTTTGTACAGTGATCCTGGTATATTCAGCTTGAACTACTGATAATATGACCCTGATGGTCAAAGAAGATTTGGAGAAAACTAATACACATTTTGTATTAATTTTATCATTGGGAACTTTTTCCTGGTTTAAATGTTTCTAGCTCATAATATTTAGAATCTATGTGGAATGTATGAATGATAGAGAATTTGAAAATAGAAGAAAATTAAATAGAAAAGAATTCATACAAATTTACCGAAAGTTGGAAGGAGACAATGAAAAAACATGTTTGTCATCATTTTTTATTTATTTGCTGTTCAATATTTCTTTAAATTAAAGTAAAGCATTTTTATAATGTGGGACACTTTAACAAATTTAAGTAGGTACATTTTTTTTAAATGCATTCAGTTTTAATGCGCGTGCATTTCGGAATTTATTTCAGTGTGGAGTTATAACTATGTATGTAAATTAATAATTAAATAATAACTTAAGTTAGTGTGGATTTAATTTTTCGTAAAAATTTTAAATTTTTCTTAAATTCACATAATATAACGGTGATTGCTTGTTCCATTTATAGTAATTGTTATCAGAAATGTTAATTTCTGTTTTTTATAAACACTAAACAGCCATTTAGTTCACGTGAACATTTTCATACAGATTTTTTTTTTTTGAAAAACTACAAAACCATTTTAAGAAGGAGGCTGGGATGCAAAACACACTGATAATCACCATCCCGTTTGTCTATTTGTCTTGCTTAAAAGTTTGTACGTTTTCGTGTTGGGTTAAAAAGTTGTCAGTTGAATTATTCTTAAAAGTGTTAAAATTACCAACAATATTTTTCATATAAGGAAATAGTTAAGTTTAAAAATGTAGTTTTGTAGAATAGATTTTTAGTCGAAAAATTTTGTTTACCAATTTTGTTAGCATTTCTTAAATGTTTACAAATTAGATGAATGAAATTAATTTGAGAAATTTCAAGAACCGAACATCAATTTTTACCAAATTTGCGTACTATTTTTTGTCCATTTTATTATTTATGAAAAAAGGCACTGTTGAATTTTTATAAAAAAAAAACTACTGAAAGTAGATATTTTCTGTGAAATAAAAAAGTTTGAAGACCATGTTTTTTATTTGTAAAAGCTTTTTGAGTCGTAAGTAAATTTTTACCAATCTTAAGTATTGTTTTCTTGTTAGGTTTTAATTGTTTGTATTAAAATAGATTTTCCTCAAAATTTTACTGAGTGTTGACAACACTATTTTTTAAAAGATAAATGAAGTTTAAAGCCAATATCGCAAAGTTTTGTAAAGATATTTAAGTAGAAAATGACTTTTTACCAACTTTTATTGATTATTTTGTTTAGGTTTTTATTTTTTGTAAGAAAACTGTCAATTCGATTTTTCTAAACAAATTTCAAAATTTTGTTAACAATATTTTTGATAAGATAAAATTAGTTTAAAGCCTTTATCTCAAATTTTGAAAAGATATTTGAGTCGAAATTCAATTATTATCAACTTTGAGTAATGTTTTTTCGGTTTTTATTTGTTATAAAAAAAACTGTCAATTCGTTTTTTCTCAAACTTTAACCAGATGGTAAAAACGTTATTTTTTGATGTAAAAAATTGTTTTGGAGATAAAATAATTTTGTATTCTCCAAATTTTCTAGGTGACACATTTTTTTTCATTTTTTTTAATTTATAAAAAAAACCTTAATTGAATTTTTTTTTTAAATTACAATAACTTCCAATGGAAAGTTAAAAATATATGCAAAAAATTAATAATGCACATATGAACATTAAAAAATGCGAAATATAAATATTTGTGACATTTTAGGTACAATGCTTTAAAACTATGTAACTTCTAAACGCTTGTTCGTAGAAAAAAACAAGTTTTTTGTATAAGTTTCCATGATTATTTAAAAAGCCTATCTTAAAATTTGATTGTATCGTTTCAGTCTGAAAACAAACATTTTCGACAAAAAATCATAATTTTGTATGTTCACTTGTTTGTTTTTGGAAACTTTTAGACATTTGATGAGTTGTGTTTTTGTAATAGAAAAAAAATGGTATTTTTAGTCAGACAATTGCACTAAAAACACATTGTAACTGCTTGACCTTGGTCCATACATTTCTTTTTGTCCAATTGCAAATTAAATAGCCTTAAATAGCCAATCTGACCACCCGTTAACCTCTTTCACTATCCGTTGAATATTTTTTTTTATTTCGGAAGAATAAAGAATAAAATATTGTTTTCCATTTTAGACTTAAGATCACTTAATATATACTTTTTTTACCACTTCTACGACCCCAAAACAAGATCAAACGGTTGGAATGGTCCAAAAAACATAAGGATTGGACAGATGAAGACTTCAACAGAGTCTTATATGGATCAATGAGTCCAAGTTTGAGATATTTGGCTCAAATCGCAGAGTGAGCGTCAGGCGCAGTGCTGAACAAAAGATACTACCAGACTGTTTGGTACCAACTGTAAATCATGGAGGCAGTTGAGTACTGGTGTGGGTATGTTTTTACTTTGATGGAGTATGAGATCTTACACGAGTGATTGGAAGAAAGGATAAGGAAGTCCATAAAACGATTTTGTAAGACCATGTTTTGGTATCTGGACTCCGATTAATCGGTGAAGGTTTTGTATTCCAGGAAGACAATGACCCGAAACACACTTCAAAACTTTTCATGGGATACCTGAAACAAAGAGAAGATGAGGGAATTCTAAAAGTGATGGTATGGCCACCGCAGTCTCTAGATATTAATACCATTGAGCTCTTTTTGGAAGAGCTTGATAGAAATGTCCGCAATCATCACATAGCATCGGAGTTTGCTCTTTGGCAAACTCTACAAAATTGCTGGGATAATATTCCACAAGAAAAAATGCAAAACCTTGTAAGAAGGTTGGAGGGTTTTTGTTGAAAACTCTTTTATTGGTTTTTTAAATAAATAATTTATGTTTAGTACAAAACAAGTTTTTTTTTTCTATCATATTCAACTAGGCGTGCTCTTCACTTTTTTCACGCATTAACTTTTTTCCTAAAGATTCAGTTTAGGGGTTAAAACTCTATATTTCTCGAATTTCAAAGGGGGTCTCAAACTTTTGACCGGTAATATATCTGCATCAACCTTCCCACTTATATAACATCCTATTAACATAGCAACTTTTACCCACTTGACTTTAACCAAAAATTAAATTTTAAACAAATTCAAAAATTCACTCTATTTACCATCCAAATATTCAAAAATTTGGCAACAAAGTATCCTATCAAAGCCTAAATTTCGATATTCTTTTCCAATACGGACTGCTATAAAAAGGAAAAGGGTATCTTTGTATCTAATCCTTCTCTAAATCTGAGTCTGAGAGGCTTTCAACTAGAAGTGAAGCTCTGGGGTTCTTCTCACAATTTGGTTATTAAAAACATAGAAATATTTATCGAAAGCCAAGCAGCAATCAACGATAACTCTGCCAGGGAACTACGTTTACTCAGTGAAGCCAATATGATTACTCATTGGGATTGGTCCCACGACATTTTGACATTTGCGGTAATAAAAGAGCAGACATATTGGTCAAAAACTGATCACCGACCGCCAGCAAGGGTAGGACATTTTATCAAAAGTTCCCCATAGCCGAAAACAACTGATGGTCAGCCTTTAAAACTTGATGTGTTTGGAAAATCTACGGCTGTATATTTCCAAGAAAAAAACAAGATACCTTTTACAAGCAGGCTTCAATTATTCGTATTGAATGCTATTCTGCATGTATACAACTCAATGGGTGAGCGGGTTGTCAGGTCATCTATTTTTAATAGAGGATGGGAGGACGGACAGTTTGCTATTAAACAAGCTTACATAGCTGAAAGAAAAATGATAGTACTATAGGGAAATACTTTTCGACAACTGAAAGACATTTTTTATTCATGATTCTTCAGGAAGGGCCCCCAGCTTTAATTTATCCAATCTCAACCTATCCTGTTTCCATATCCTATAAGAAGGAACTCAATGAATCCATAGAGATCTGAGAGGGATGCTTACTGACCATTAAGCTGATCCATTACCTTGATTGTTGTTAAACCTAATCTAATGGTAATGTATACGATTAGAAATTAGATAGGGACTAGGAAATATTTTTAAAAAATCTTGAAATAAAATGATTGATTGAGAGATACCAAAAACAAAGATTTGTAACATTGAATCCTTCTTAGACCTAATATTTAACAAGAAAACCAGCAAATCCTTGTGTCGGATTATCATATTATACTTAAAGGTACGTTCGTTTAATGACAAGTGGGAATAAAGACACGTTTTTGTTTAAACCTCCTCAAATGTAGCGGGTATCGCTCGTAAGTTCCACACCACAGCACTGCTTGAATATCTTATGAATAAATATACTTTACCTATGTATATACCTTTAGATAAGACCTGAAGCCTAATATATACCATGAATATACACCAGAGTATACTTTACCAAAACACAAAAATAATAAGCCCCTAATTCACTTCCATGTAGCTATACCATGATTGCTACTCTTATGTACGGTATGCCATTGAAAATAAGAGACACTCTTTACTATTTGCGATTTAATATAATCCTCATCCAAAAATTCCAAATTCAAATTCCAAAATAAAGAAAAAATAAAAAAAAAAACAAGTACAAATAACATTTTTCTTTTCTTTCCTTATTTCCTAAGGATATACAACACAAATTTTATGTAACCCAAACGATGGATAAAAGAAAAATACTGCCTAAGAGTATGCATATATTTTATTTTCCACTTTTCCTGCTTTCATTTTATTTTTTAATCTCATTTTTGTGCGTTGGAGTTTAAAAGAAAATATCAGTTACATTATTTCAATATTATTTGATTTGGAAAGGGTTCTTCTTTTGTACTTTTGTACGAGAACTGTCACATTGCATCCTTTCAGGTATGGAAATGTTGTTGAGACTTAATAAAAAGAAGATTGCCCAGAGCCAAAAAATAAATCTGACAAAATGAATTAAATTATTATTATTTTATTTTATTAATATTAAGGCAAGATAGGTAAGTTAAAAGGAAAAAAACTTTTTTTGTACCTAGGTCATGCTTTTTGAATGAAGTCGTTACGTTTAGTCCTTAAGGACATGTGCCTTATTTATATTTTTTTTTATGTCAGTTCGAAAATTAATTTTTCATTCCATAATTTTTAAAGGTAAGAATTATGTTTGTATGATTTTATGGTGATATTCATTTATGCTTGATTTGAAGATATTATGTTTTTAAGATAAAGAAAAAAGGACCTTTTGGTTGATGAAAAGATAGAATCATCTAAAAAGGGACAATTTGGCAAGCTTAGGACCAGATTTTCTGACACACCATGTTAACTCTCATAGCGAACACACCGGAACCAAAGGCTTTTTATCTATTCATTTGGATCACAAAGTCACCCAGGAAGATTAAGTCCCACTCCACACACGGACTCAAAATTTGAAACACTTGGTTTAGTTGTGAACTTTTGTTTTGTCCAATATTTTTTTATATTTTTTCTTCTGAATATGTAGACAATATTAAAGACATATGTATGTAGGTCAAGTTTTGGATTAAAAAAGATACTTGTATTATTAATACCATTATTTGCAGCTGTACTAAGGGCTTATCATTTTGAGGTTATTCTTTCTATTAGAGAATGAGAAATTAGTTTTAAAAATAAATTTCCCGTAAAATTGAACCACTTTAATTTAGAAAAGGTTAGATACATTTTCTCAAAAATGACAGACAATATATAGCAAGGGGATATTATTACCATTAGTGTGAGCATAAGGAAAGGGAGAGAGGGTTTGAAAAGAGGTGTCGGGGCAAATTTGTTCTGAATTCCTGAATATTACAATGAATAGGAAAGAGTGACTGTGCTATTCCACATTCGAGAAGTACAGCTAAAGAACGAATCTCTGAACTGGATAGTACGACCGAAGTTGGAAGTTTATACTGATGAGTTTTGGTAGAAGCGCGAGTATTACGGTGGAACTATTAAAGGTGAGAAATGCAACTAGATATGTCTCTGGAACATAAACGGGTAAAATAATTCTAGAAATGGTGAGACAAAAAACTTTTCGACGATATTCAAGTGACGTAATGAAACCATCATATGATATTATTACCAATCAATCTACGTTCAGTACTGTCTAAGAGGGTTAAGTAAGTTGCAATAGCACCAGCTCAGAGATGGAAGTTATACTCAAGCTTTCCACGTATAGAATTCTTGTCAGTAACACCCCGATCAGAAGGTAAGACAAATTTCTTGTAGAAAACATAAACATCTTGTGGAGTTTTTGTTGACATCGCATATGGGATCGTTCTACAAGAGGCTGGTGACAGAGAATATCAAGATGTGCAGTCTCATTCATGCAAGTGCCCTCCATAAATAATACTAAAGGGTATCGCTTTATCGATAAAAGACAGAACTGGGTTTTCGAAACATTAAATTAAATGGGGTTTTTTATTCTCCATTGTACAATGCTGTTTAGGTCGAAATTTAACGAGCTTATTATATTTTGTCGTTGCAGTTCAATATCCAAAGAAGTGGGATGTGAGTCTGAAATCGAATACGGAAAGTTAAGAGTACTATCGTCAGCGAAACAGAGTATTGGTTTAGAGGTTGCAGACAGGAGATCATTAATAAAAATAAGGAAGAGTGTTGGCGATAGAACAGAGCCTTGAGGTACACCGGTATTTTGTTTGTGGTTTTCAGACTTTATATGAAAGTTAAATACTAATCCAATGAACGAGGGATTCATGAGAACTGAAAGAACACATACTCGATAAGGGAGTCTGCTGTCAAACCCAATGACTTTTTTTTAGATTTAGAATAAGATTAGATACGAGTACTATAATTTATAAAAATTTACATAAGGTGTACAAATCTTTTATGACATGGCAAAAGCTGTCTGCCAGATTGACAATATAATTGTAATTTAACAAAATAGTTACTCAAGTTACCTATAATATTATAATTAAAATACTTCTCTTAAAATTTGGTTTGCGTAAAGCGGATTTTACAAATTTGAAAAGAGTCGACCAATCATTTTCATTCAAAAGATAAATAACTTCTTCTGTTGCGAAAATAGCTTTTCCTAGGTATAGTTTTCGTATTTCTTTAAGTAATGGACATATTCCCACAAAATGCATTATATTTTCACGAGTATTCAGATTACACATACGACATTAGATTGGGAGATCTGGGCGGTGGGGTATAAAATTTAACGGCTGTAATTCTACTCGTGTTTTAAAAAAGGTATACATTTTATTAACACTCTCGTTACTTCCGAAATAACTTATCTTGCTGAGATCGTGCTCGATCTGGGATAATATACTCTGTGTATTGAAGATTGTGCATATTTTCATCCAGAACCCGAAGAATATTTTATTACTCTGATTTCATTTCATGAAAGTTAAAGGCTTCTAGATTGAGAGCACATCCGGTCTTCTCAGCCAATTCCTTCCACTTTTCAAAACATGACGATTTTTTTCCCAATGCACAGGTTGCTACTGCTTTCAAAATGTAACATCTAAGTGGGCGTTGACGTGGGCAGGTGTAGTACTGGTTTGACAAAAAATCTAAGCAGTTGTTCGACAGTCTCATATTGAAGGTATCCCCAAACCTGGGCTGCATACAACATAATTCATCGAGCAGCCTCAAATATCTTTTATTTTGCACGTAGACCAATATTTTTATATTTCATGCAGCTGAACCAAGTAGAGTCCATAGCATTTTTTGAACTTTTTTTTTTCTCCTTCATACTATTTTGTGGCGTCATTATCAAGCCAAGGTATTTGTAGTTGTCTACTATTTCTACAGGAACCCCATCAAGTTTCCAATTAGAATTACCGCTCCGAAGTCCCTTATCACAACCAATAACCTTTATCTGAGATTTTGCAGTAATCTTCCAATTCGGTAATCATCATCTGAAGTTTTATGGGAGTGTCGGCTAACATCACAATGTCATCAGAATACTCAAGACTTTGATTGGACGGCCACGTATATCAATCCCACCGTTTACATAACAAACTATATCATCAAGAAAGAGAGAGAACAGTAGTGTGCTCAAGATACATCCTTGACTCAATCCCATAGAAGTCAAAAACTTTCCGACATCGAGGTCCCGTCCCAAAGTTTTGCTGAGCAATTTTTATACATTTTTTTTAAGTGTTTTCCACATATTAAATGGTAGACCTAATACCGATAGTTTAAAAAACAATTAATCTCTATCACACTGTCAAATACGGATTTAAAGTCTATAAAATAAGCATAAACTTTTTTACTCTGAGTGCGTTTGATATCGACATATCCACATTGGAATATCCTTGACGAAAGCCAGCTTGAAATTCACTTAGTATCTGATGGGTCCAACCCAAAATACTTCCAAATATCTTACGGATTGTATTAAGTAGTGAAATCCCTCTATAGTTTTCAAACACATTTTAGTTTCCTTTTTTGAAAACTGGCTGATGTAAAAGACAGTTTGCAAAATCGTCAGAACAATACTTATAAAATTCGTGAGAGATTTGATCTTCTTCAGGCCTTTTGGCTTTCTATATTTCAACTATACTGCTCTTAGTTCTGTAATTGTGAAAGGCTGGTCCATTTTTTGATCGTTGATGTAATTGACGCAATACTGAAAAAGGCAGAGCTGACTTCTCTACATTTAAAAGGGATTGAAAATGTATATTTAAATCCGATTTGGGTATGTTTATACCAATCCTAAGCTTTGATCCATTTAAAATACGAAGGGTTTTCCAAAACTCTTTAGTATTTCTTCTCCCAATTATATTCTGTGCTTTTTCTTCGTAGTATTGAGCTTTCTTAAGCTAAGAGATTTCTTTGAACGAGATAAACTTTTTTTTAAGAGCTAATAAATGGAGTGTCATTGACAACGAGCGTGGGAACCGATGAAGAGGAAGAATTCCTCAAGTTTTTTTTACAAATGACCAACAATTTGTACTGATTTTGGGATATTGTAGTATTTTTTTCCGTAATTTTTGGATCGAATATGAGCGTTATATTCCTTTCCTTCTGGCTTGCTAAAACTTTTACCGGCTTTCCTCAGTAGGGTTAGGTCTATAGCAAAGAAAACTTAATTTTTTCACCCTTATAACCTTTTTAGGATAAACAAACTTGTGGTCATATCAGCGCTGGCGTCAACGTTACTATCGAGGAAGCATAGTGACCAGTTAAAGATTCTTAGTTTAAAAAATTGTGAGAACTTCGATTTTTGAAAATAAAATGCAGAATTGAGTTTTATTTAGTAACATTTTAACCATCTTTAACTTAACTTTTTTTTTGAAAATCTCAGGCTTAAAAATGTGTATTTTAAAAACTATTTCATAGTTTCTTTAGTAAAAAGCTGGTACAGACAAATTTAAATGGTACTTAAGAAATTTAAATAAAAAATTATTTTTCAATATCATTTGGAAACCTGTCATTATTGAAGCATTTATCTTTTGAGATTTGACAAGTAGAAACTTCACCATTAATAAAATTAAGAAGAAATTAAGACTCCTAAAAAATACACTTAATTTTTTAAAATACACATTTATTCATTTTGCAGACTTTAGTGTTGAAAAAAAAACCGATTTGCCGATTCTTCGTCAATTTTTTACGTTGTAGATATTCCACAATAAAGACTTATTTTTTGGCTTTAAAAATTAATTAAGCTCAAGAACTCAAGCAGTTCAATGAACATCAATGCCATGTTTTCCCTCATGGGGTCTTTGAAAAACAAATAAAGAAGTTTAATTTTGCCTCTGACGCTACGGTGTGATTGGACCGTACTCATCGGTATAAGTTTGAATTGGTCTTGAAAATCATCATAAAAAGGATATAGTGCTTTAACTATTACAATTCAACCACGTTTGATGAAACATAGATTTCTCTTGAAAGTACTCGTTTTGTTTCAATATCACAATAAAACTTATTATTGGAGAACCATTGCTGTTATTCCTTTCACATAAAAAAAATAGAAAAAAAAGGAAAAGTCCCACACAAATTTCAACTACAATTTCAAAGCAATTTTAATTGACTTGTTTTCAGTATAATAGTAACTTAATAAATATATTCGAATTAACAGAGCTTCTTTTACGGTCTATTTAAGATATTTAAAAAAATAGCCATTTTATGATAATTCTTACTTCACAAAATGTTGGGTAGGTCAAAAATCGGGTTCCATATTAACATTTTAATAGAGGGTAGTATTTGATTTTCTTTCCAGGGAAAAGTTCTTTAACTTAAAATTAACCAAAAGTATTTTATATCTTAAAAGAGTGTCGAAAACTCACGTAACCACCCTTAAAAGGAAATGATTATTTAGTTAAATATAAATCCTATAAAATATCTACATAAAAAGGAAGATGGAAGAGTTAATCAACTTCTAGGCCATCAAACATCATCATTCCTAAGTGTTATGTGTGCACTCATGTAGTAAAAACCTAAATTAACTAAAAGAGATCTTAATTCCTTTAGAACTTCTTCATCCGGTGCTTATCAATCGATTTAACACAGAGGTTTGTATGTAAAACCCTTATAGGTCGACTCTGCCTTAAATGAATGTTAACCTCAGGAATATGAAAATAAGATTAAAAGAAAATTCAGTGAAAAAACCATCATCACCTCAAGAAAAGAGGAAAACCAAAAACATCTGTGTCGAAATGTACTTTAGGATGAAACTTTTTGAAAGGTTCCGTATTTTCTACATAGGTACCTACACTCTACACATAGTTAATAGAAGTTAAAGTCGTATCTTGAAAGAGGATTGAGAAAATAACATTTCTAAAAGTTTTGGCTTGGATTAGGGTTAAGTTATATACAGTAAAACTTTTTGAACCTTTCTGATTAAAATATATAAATTGTTAGTAAGAGGTTTCCATATTGACATAATTTCTTAGTAATTACACAAAAATGTGTTATATACAAAGTGTCAAGTGCAAAACATTTATATTTATGTGTACATAAATGGTTGATTCTTTACCTTTTCTTGTGTAATAGCACCACAGAAAATTTAGAGACATCTAACACAACCTATGTAAGTATATACATATATAGATAAATGTCAACAGATTGTTTGGTTTTGTGACCTTTTTCAGTTTAAATTTGTTTTGACATATTTAAAGGAAGAAAAATTATAAACGTCATAATATTGTCACTTTCTTTTTCTTTTCTTCCCATGAAAAATCTCTTAATTCTTTTTACCATTGGAGATAAACAATTGAAATATAATGTATAAGAATATGGAGAGTCGAACCCGTTTATTTGAATTATCTCTCAACTATTTAATTTACCTTTAATCTATATCCATAGCTTTAAGGAAAACGTTTAGAATTAATTTGTTCGTACTTTTAATCTCGAAAACCATTTGCAAAAAAATCGACTTCAAGGAAAGAATAGTCTACGAAAAAAAATTCAATTGGCAATTACTTTTGTCACAATTATTACAGTTTAAAGCATTGAATCTACATACATATCTAATAAATTTGAAAAATGTTTGCGACATTACCCTCTTTAAAATGAGAAGATCATAGTCTGATTGCAAAAATTACATCTTTGTGACTTAAGGTGTAACATATTGGTAGTCACTTGCGTAACAAAAACCCTCACTACCTTAAGAAATATTACTGGACCAAGTTTTGTTCATATGTAGTTCTTTGTTCTATTATTTTTATTGACAGAATTTCAATTTTAAGTTTCCAACATTGGCTTTTTTAGATAGAGGATTTTTTATAGAAAAACTGTGTCACTCCAGTAACACTTTAAACAATCAAGGCACGTTTAATAATAAATTTCACACTTCAGAATTTTCAAAAAGTAGCTAGCTTATAGCAAGCGTCAAACATAACATAGATAAAAAAAAGTAAATTGTGTGGCGCAACAGTTCATGAAGAACCAGGACCTTGTGACTTACTACTCTCAACCATTTCTGTGTGCGAGTAATGTTGTCAGAGATGAAAGGGACCTACAGTTTATCTGCCGAATCCGAACGGCTAATTTGAGAAAGCACTTTTTCATGGCACAGGCAGCGATTGAACTCAAGGCCCTTTGCATGACAGTCCAACGCACTAACCATCACCCTATGGGTATTACATAACATAGGGATCATTGAAATTCTTAGCCCAGCTTTTATTAAAACAAAGCATACAACTTGTCTTATTAAATTAATGTGCTGTGTAAATCCTAATCCTAAGAAATGAACACTTAAATCTTTAAATGTGAAGATGCGACAGATTTTTTGCCGGGCTTGCAAACAATATGATCATGGGTGGACTTTATTATTTTTAAAATCTTAATGTATTGTCTTCAGCAAAAATGAGAATTTCAATTGAGCGTAGACATGACGATACATCATTAATAGACAGAATGAACAAAAAAGCCCCAACCCTGAGGAACACCAGATTGAGTAACAAAAGGTTCGGAATGTAAATTTCTAAATTTGGCCTCATAGGATAATAAGACAAATGGTGAAAAACCAAGAGCTTTAAGTTTAAATAAAATAATTCTGTGGGTAAATTGGTCTAAAGCTTAAGAAAAGTAAGTGTATATCCAGTCAACTTCATAAACGTATTCTAAAGTGTTTGAACATATGTTTGAGAATGTGAGGAGATTTGTAATGGTTGATCTTTTTTCACAAAACCATGTCCCTTTTCGCTAAAGAGATTCTTACTAAAAAATGCTTCACTTTTGCAAAACAACTTGTTCAAAAAATTTAGGAATGCAAGTAAGCTTCGCAAAGAGCTTGTAGTTAGTTACATCCGCCTTGTTACCTTTCTTGAAAATTAGTGTTAGAAATGTCATCTTCCATACACTGGGAAATTCGCCTGTGCATTTCTACACTTTTTTAATACTATCGAGAGAATACCACCGGGACCAGCTGAGCAGTCATCATTCAACACGGATAACAGATTAAGGACCGTACTCTGTAGCACACGGATGGAACTACAGCAAGTTTGAGAAAAAGAATGTAGATTATGAAAAAGAATGTAGATGTAGAAATGACTCACGGAAATTGGTTGCCAAAGCGTGACAGATATCAACAGTTTTATTGAGCGCAAGATCCTTGTAAGTGAAGTACTGAAATGCCATCCAATTTTTTCTTTAAGTTTACAAGTTTTCAAATTTGTTTACAATTCTATTTCAAATATGTGCCCATATCAGTGACATAACTAGCATACACAAAATTAAAAAAAGACTTCAATTCGTTAAAGAATTCAACATAAAAAGAGAAGTTGATTCGAGACAGTCTTGAAATAAGCTTTCCATGCCGTATTTCTTTTATTATGCAGTAAACGCAATTCTTTCGTGCACCAAGTAAGGCTTAAGTTTGTATTTCTTTAAAGGTAAATTTTGTTTCTAGACAATTATTAAGGATCTTATAAAAGTTTGAAACTGCTTCATCAATATTAGAAAATGGTAAAGTATCAGCAATTCCAAAAATGGTTAAATCCTCAGACAACAACTGGAGAATAGTTCTTCTTAAATCAAAATTTCAGAAAAGTTCAGTAAGATGATTACTTAAGTCAAAAAAAATCTCCAAAAGGAAGAGGAGTAAAAGAGGAGTAATATTTTTTAATACTAGTAATTTCCGATCTAGATTCTAGAACAAGAGCACTAATGGCGTCAGAAGAAAATACTTAATCAAGAATTCGATTTTTGGGTTTTTAATACAGCTTGCTTGCTGTAAGTCAGTAACAATTATTTTATCAAGAAAACATAGATCCAATTGTGAAGAAAAAAGAGAGGCTTCGAGGCAGGGTTAGTCTGCAGATGAAATCCAGTCAATGTGTGGTAAATTAAAATCACCTAAAAGTAAAATATTGGTGTCAGAGCTGGACAAATTTATAAGAAAGTCCAGTGCCCAGGAGAGTTCGCTATGAAAAGACTCCAAACTTTTTGGAGGAATGTAAACGTTTAAAATCAAAATAGTCTTAGTATTTTTAGTATCATTTCAAAATAAAATTGTGTATGTAGTTATGTCTTTCCTAATCTTATGAAATTATGAATAACAATTTTAATAACAATGACACACTAAAAACAATAACGCACTTCATGCTTAATTACTAGTCTACAGGTGCATTTCTTAGAAAGTATTGTTTGCAAGCATTTTTCAACAACATTCCAAAATGTGTTTGTATTAAAAATTAGATAACGCTTAAAGAGCCATAAAATAACAACTATAAACTTTACTAGCACCATAATTTGAGAAATTAGACGATTCGATTTCAAAATAATTAATACCGATTTAATTTTGTTTGCTTTTTGTTATTATATTGAATAATAGTTTATGTAAAAAGCTGATTGATCATAAAGCTTGGGCAACTGACCCATTTTAAATGTTTGTTTTTGTTTCTATGAAGCAAAATGTTGCTTTAACTAAAATTGAAAGTGTTGAATCACGTCAAAATCACTTTTGGTTTCACTCAGAGTTTCAGAAGTCATAACACTAATAATAAACAAAATTTATTTCGATGAATGGTTTATTTTCCATTGAAATTCCTTTTTCTATGATTTTTTCAATTTTGTTTTATACGAAAAACATTTTACTTTCTTTTCACTTAAAACACTCACTTTTCAAAATATAGATAATTACATTCTGACTTATTTTCTTAACATTTAAAATTGATTAAATAATTTACCTCGACCAACTGCGTTTATCCTTTTTATCACGCAACAAAATTATCTCACAGCTGGAGACGTTTACACTTCTTCAACTTCAACTTCAAGTAACTTACTGGGTGCCCTAGCGAAATGGTCCAACGTTTTATAAGAAATAATATAATTATTACAAAAATAACAACAAACAAAAAAAGAAGGTATAAAAACAACCCATAAGTCCAGCCCTACCACACTCTACGAGTTTATAACATTTTGCATCCCAACAACTATAGCTACAACACCTTGAGAAAACCCCAAAGCCTTGATACTTCTTTTGCGTTTTGCCAGTTTTTATTTTTTGTATACACCACATATTATCGCATCTCTTTCTTGAATTAAATTTTAACTCCTCAACCCGACGAAGAGACGACACGACGACGATGCAAACTCAAAGCGGACAAGTCTGAATCATTGTCAATTGGAATAACCCAATGTTAGGCAATCCTTCGAAAGAAACACTCACTGGCTGATACTCGTACTCGGATTGCCCTGGCATATTATCGCTTCCTAAGAAATAATAAAATAATCTTATGCAAGGAGAGCGAGAGAAAGATATCAAATTCAAGATACTTCAAGACCTTCTCGTCGTGCGTCGCGTCGTCTGTACCTTACATGGAGCATAATCAAAGTTAGGTTTGGTAAACCAAAATTATGTCCATAAGAGAGTCGTAGTTATTGCCGCACCATTTTTCGAGACTTCGAAGTGCAAAGTCAAAGTTTGTTCAACCACTTTAACACTACATATTACCTACCTCCCAGCCTATAGTATTGTGATATATTCGGGAGCGGGACAGAGGTACAATGCAGAGCGACGACGATGACGTCGCCACATTCAGCCTTTGCCTTGGTAAAATGTTAT
This sequence comes from Eupeodes corollae, assembly GCF_945859685.1. Taxonomy (NCBI): domain Eukaryota; kingdom Metazoa; phylum Arthropoda; class Insecta; order Diptera; family Syrphidae; genus Eupeodes; species Eupeodes corollae. The sequence goes on from NC_079147.1 coordinate 54,781,599, forward strand.
TTAACAAATCATGTTGGCCACAATCAGGTCCGGTATTAAAGCGTGTTGCATAATTTCTTTGTTGGTAATACGCCGGTCGATTATTATGTTGTGATTAAGATGATGACAATAAAGATGACGCATCGGTTTGGTTAAAGGTTTTTGCACTTTTAAAACGTAAACAAAAGTGCGTGGAAGGCATACTTAGTAGTTGTAGTGATTGGCTAACAATTGAAATATTTAATTTTTTTGAAAAATAAATGGTTGGAACAATTATCTCCAACACTAAAAGGTAAAATAATTAGCCGCCATAAGATGGTTTGGTTTTTTAACTTTCCATTAATCGATTTTGAAAAGATCAAAAAACTGACAAAACAAATTTTTGTCAACTCGAAAATTGAACCTCTACAAAATAATATGGAATTAATAAAAATATATTTTGGATGTCTGGTGTGGATCTATTCTACAAAAAATAAAAACAGACAACTTAAAGTTGGTAAAAATTGATTTTCGAAACCTACAAAAGTATACAACTTAAAGTTATTAAAAATTGATTTTCGATGCGATTCTAATCTTAAAACAAATAAAATTTGAGTTATATTGAATCGCATATAAAAGTTTATAAGATAGGATCTGAAACCGTTTTAGTTTTAACGATTTGTTTATAGTTAACCTTAGTAAAGTTTGTTTTAAAAAGTTTTGTAATTGGATAGTTTTCACGGAAAGCTGTTCCAAAATATTAAATTTGAAAACATATTTTGTTTCAATTTTCAAAAATAAAAACAGGCTGAGATGGGACCAAAACTGATAACTTCACAACCTGTTTGTTGTTTTGTCTTACTTAAAACTTTAAGAAAATATTCATACCAATATTTTGTTTTCGATAAATAGTTTGAAGTCGTTTTTTTTTTAATTTTTCTCAAAGATTAAACAAAAATTATCAACAATATCTTGCATCTTGGATTTGTAGTCGAAACCCAATTTTTATCAATTTAAGTAGAATTTCTTGACAATTTGTATGTCTTATAGGGTCCGCCGAATACCTTTTTTTTGAAAATGCTATAAAAACATGGAGTTTCGAGTGTAGCTTCGGCTGTGTGGCACGTAACGCCTTCCTGTTGAAACCAAATATTGCTAATATCTTCCTCTTCAATTTTTGTGAACAAAGGTTCGTTCAACAAGACCGATAACGATCAAAGAAAAATGGCCCAATTAAGCCTCAGGGCAAAAATCCGCACCAAACAATGACTCCTTTTAGGTGTATCGGCTTTTCAATGTATGCGTGCGACAACTTTGCTTGTTTACATATCCGCCAAGATCAAAATGAGCTTTATCTGAAAAGATAATTTTTTGGTAAAATCGGCATCTTCCCTAAGTTGATCGCTGGCAATATTTTCCAGCGTTAACACAACAATATTCGTTCTGTGGAAGGATAAGCTGATTTTCAGTCAAATCAGACATGAGCTTAATGTAACCATTCACGAAATAAGCACTAATTAAAAAAAAAAGATGATACACACGCCAACGCAGACATCTCCTTACCTTGTCCAATTTTTCAATTCGACAATCCGGACCGATTACAATAACTTCCTATGGGAAGTGAAAACTATCATTTGATTTTTTAAAAGCTTTTATCATCATGTCGCAGTAAATAAAATGCACGCATAGGTCGTACAAACTTGCTCATGCATCAATAGAGCCGGATGAAAATATTTCCTTTATTCTTAGATTCAAAATATTTAATTGCAAAAAAATTTTTTTTTAAAACAATGACATTTTTAATAAATATAATTGTGACATTCTAAGAGCTGTTATTGAAATAGGTTGATTAGTTTTTTAGAAAACTTAAAATCAAAATAACGGCTCTACAAGGGATACCTTTCTGATAAAATTAGTAAAAGATAAAGAAAACAAATTTTGAATGAATTATTACGAATATAAAATGTAGTATATTCACGTTGAACAATTAATACTTTTTTTCTTAACTTTATATTTTGTATAAACATCAAATAAATACCATGTTTACCATGTATCATATGAAAGTTATCAATGTTGCAATCCATGTACATTGATTATTCAAAAACACAAATTATACAATCGTAAGTTTAGTCAAAACATTTATGTATTGTTAACAAAGGTTATATCTTCCAACAATACAATTGACTCAGTATTTTTAATAATAAATTAGAATTAATACATTTTTAAATACAACCATTAAAGCATTTAACATACAACAAAATATATTTTATAATTTCATTAAAAAAAAAAATAAAAAATATAAATTTTACTGTTGTGACCATCAATTTGGAAGGAATATATTTAAATGAAATACTGGATACACTTAATTTTTGTTTCAAATTTATATTTATTCAATTTTTATTATGACAACCCTCTTTTAATTACTATACAGTTTCATGTTTTATTTTATTTAACAAATTTAATTCATGCAAAGAATATTTAATTTTTTTAAGCTTTTTTGAAGTATTTTCTGAAGAGACAATGACAAAATTATGCTTTTCATTTCTTATTTCATTAAAAAAAAAACAAATAAAGTATAAGAAGATGTCACAAAGATTTTGATAAAAAATTGACTTAAGAACATTTTAAAAAAACAAATTTTTTAAAAGGTTCCCACAAAATAACCCCATTCCAAAAATAAATGATTTTTACCGAAATACTATTTTAACTTCCCATAGGAAGATATTGTAATGATTTGTCAAATTGAAAATTTTGACTTTTCTCGACGTTTCAAGGTCCCCAGAGTCGAAATAAAAGATTTTTAGAAAGATGTCTGTGCGTGCGTGTGTACGTTTTTTTCTTTGTCCTTAACTCAAGAACCAGAAGAGATATCGACTTCAAATAAATTTTGTTGTACAGATAATAAGAAATATGCAGAAAGGACTCTCAAGAAAATTGCGTGGGTGGTTTTTTTACCATACCAGTTTGATAAAAAGTTGAACATTTTAGTTAACCCTAAATATATTACGAACCAAAAACGCTAGAGACTTGAATTAAATTTTATATTATAATATGTGATACCAAACAAGTTTATTTTTTCGAAAAATTCAATTTAACGGTTTTTTTTTATAAATCAAAAAAACTGAAAAAAAAAAAATTTGTCACTTCGAAAATTTTAGGACTTAAATATGATTCCATCTCCAAAACAATTTTGTGCAAAGGAGAATAATGTTTTTGACATCTCGTAAAATTTTGAGAAAAATTGAATTGACAGTTTTTTACAAAAAATAAAAACCTAAACAAAAATTAATAAAAGTTGGTAAAAATTGATTTTCGACTCAAATATCTTTTCAAAACTTTGAGATATTGGCTTTAATTTACTTTTATCTTTCAAAAAACATTGTTTTCAACATTCAATAACATTTTGAAAAAAATCGAATTGACAGTTTTTTTTACAAAAAAATAAAAACAGAGAAAAAAATTAACAGAAGTTGGTAAAAAATAATTTTCGACTCAAATATGTTTTCAAAAATTTGAGATAATAGTTTCATATTAAATTTTACTTTTAAGAAAATATTGTTTTCAACATTAGGACAAGGTTTTAGAAAAATCAAATTGACAGTTTTTTTTTACAAAAAATAAAAATCTAAAAAAAATGTATAAAAGTTGGTAAAAATTGATTTTCGACTCCAATATCTTTTCAAAAATTGTAGGCATTGGCTTCAAACTAATTTTTTCTTATAAGAAATATTGTTGTTAACATTCAGTAAAATTTTGAAAAAAATAGAATTGACAGTTTTTGTATAAAAAATTAAAAACCCTAAAAAAAAATTAACAAAAGTTGGTAAAAATTGATTTTCGACTTAAATAGCTTCTCAAAAATTAAAAATATTGGCTTCAAACTTATTTTATTTCACAGAAAATATTGTTTTCGATATTCAGTAATTTTTATATAAAAATCCAATTGTCCGTTTTTTCATAAAAAATAAAATCTACAAAAAATAGTACGCAAATTTGGTATAAATTGATACGAGTACATATAGACAAACTTTTAAGCAAGACAAATCAATAGACGGGATGGGAAGTTATCAGTGTGGGTCGCATCCCAGCCTCTTTTTATATTTGTATTATAAATACATATTTTTTAATGATTTACAATTTTGACCAAGTTGATGTTTATGTTTGATTTGAGAACAATTAAAGTGGTGATTCTCATCGGCTTTGTTGATCTTTTTGATGATCAAATGAAAACAGTTTTCATCTAATTTTTCCCAACGTTTCGACGGTGATTGCCGTTTTCTTCAGGGGATGTATTTATTGAAATATTACAAAAACATTTAAAAAAAAAAAAACAATTTAAACAATTAAAACAAATAAAATTTAAAGAGCTTTCGAATTTGAAGACTTGTCACTGTTTACAGTTTACATTTTACAATTAACAGCGCAGACAAACATCCAATTTTAAAATCAAGCACCATGACGTATTGTTTTCAACTTGATACATATTTATGATGACGTTTTGAAATTTGGATCGTTGTGAAATATATCTGCATATCCATTTGCATTTTGCGCCTTCAAGGTCAGCCCCGTATCCTATTTCAAGTAAATAGTTTATTGAAAAAATGTATGCCAAAGTATAGTTTTCAGTGTTCGTATTGTCAAATGACCGAAAAAACGGAATCTTTGAAAAAAAAAAATTCCAGAGCTGTCAAACCGCATATACCAAACAGAGAATTTTTGTGGATAAAATGGCCTCTTTTCAATTATTTGAGAATTTTCAGAAATCTAGAAACGACAATTTTGTCAATAAACATTCCCACCCAGTTAGAAATGTGCTTCGTTGTGAAGAAAATTTTGTTTTAAAAATCGCCGTCCACCGCCTGTTGTTCTACGAAGTTGTGAATTATCAGCTGGCTTTAGTTGTTATGTAAGCTTGTAAGCTTGACTGTGCCGTAAATAAGTCCTAGTTCCTGAGAACGGCGAGGAATCGACACATTCTGGTCTTTTGCAACGTTTTCATTTAAAGCGGCGATATTTTCAGTGGAACGAGTGAAACGATGATGTACAGGCCTAAAATATCTATAATTAATCCAGTCTCTTCAAATTTTGTCACAATTTGTCCAAATGCTTGCATAGATGGACGATTATGTTAACCATAATCTTCTCTTAAAGCACGATATGTAACTGTGGAAGAATCACCATTTTTGTAGTTGGTTTTAACAAATTTGTATGCGTTAAGCGACAGGCGATCCATTTGCGAAAATGTTAGTTTGAGAGATTTTGAATATCAGCACAATACTTTTGAAACCACAAAATGGCTAACTCGTTATATTGTCAAAAGAAAATATATTCCTTGCTTGTAGCTAAACAAGTTACAACCTCAAAATGCCAAAAATGAGTTTCAAAGATATGTTTCAAAAAACGTTACAAATTATTTAAAATCAAAAAGAAAGTAAAAACGAAAATATTACTTCATAAGTTTTTCTCTTTGAAAATGGTACCTAGGAGCCTCTATGGTTTTGTCTAAGTCGATTATTTTGGACGACAGCGATATTTTTTTAAAGAAACATTACAATATTGTTAATATTAAGTGAAAGCAATTATTAGTAATTTTATTTCATATATTTTTATTATTTTGGTTGCGACAATTAATTGTTTTGCACAACAAATTAACAGATTTCTTGATTGATCCATAAAATGCTCTTAAGTCGAAACATCCACGTTGTAGTTTTTCAATACGGAGAACAACAATTTTCTCTATGCAATAAGTGACCCTAAGACAGTTTAATTAACGACCAAAAAATGTAAACAAATAATAAAAAACAGAACACCTTCTCATTCATTGTAATAATATAATAAATAATATAAATAAAGTACCTTCCATTGCTTATATTTTCGTAGTTCGAATGAGTATTGAATTACGTTCCATTGTGTACTTACTTTCACTTTCTATCCCCCGAAAAATACTCTTTTAGCTACGGAGCTACGGGGAAGCTGGATTTAATTCGATATTTTCATTGTCAGTTGTTGTTGAATTGCTTCTTGAATTGCTAACATTTATTGCCAGACTTAAGATGAAATAGTTATCACCGTAGCAAAACTAACACCACTTTATTTCATAAATGATAAATTTCCATCACAAACTTGATATTACATATTTTATTTAAGTGTGTAGTCAATTAATGTTGAATGAGATGAAACGCTTTAGATACATTTCAACAATTGTATAGCTTTTGATTGCGATATTTATTGAAGTAGCTATGAGTCATTATTGTTTAAATTATACCTGCACGAGACATGAGGTTTCGTTTAAGTTAAAGAGAGACAAGAGTTATTTAATCAATCAATAATTCGAATCGAAGTCTACTTAAATCATATTATTAAGTGAGGTGAGAAATAGAAACACATAATATTAGCTAATCTAGTAGGTACGTTATAAATGGTTTGATTTGTTAGGCATTTCATATCTATAAATAATACCAGTTTTCAAGAAATTTATATTTGAAAATTTCTCAGGATAACGTCCTTAAATAAGATTATATAATTAGGAAGAAATAATAATGTGTATTTTGTTTGTACATGAAGACAAACCTTCAAATGGCTACAGTACAATCAGTTTCTGAACACGTTCGCGACTTCAAAACCATAACCAATAGACTGAGCTAAATTGGACGATGATCTACTAGATGTAGTGCTTCTTAATGGATTATCAGATGACTTCAAGGATATAAAATCAGGTTTTAATACTGAAAGTCAATATCCTGAAGTAACAATTGTTTGTACAAGATTACTTAAAGTTGTAGAAAGAAAGAAATTTGGAACAACAACGTGCTCAGGGCCAAATACTTCTTCTCACAAAAACACCAAAAGTTTAAAACAGAAATGTTAGTTACAATTGCAGATAATGTGGTAAGCGGGGTTACATGGGTCTTTTATTCAAAGCAGCGATCATGGTACCTAGACCTAGAATGATGAAGCTAAACATTTAAAATTAGCAGATATTCATGTAATTGATGTTATAGGGAGAGGACTTGTTATATCTTCAGTTAAAATTCGAAGGAACCAATATATTTACATACACTACCGAACAACCGATTAGCGCCCCCTATGCTTCTTATCTTTGAAGCTTAATATCAGCCCATCAAATAAAACATTTGAAACGAACTTTTTGCCCATGAAAGTTTGTAACATTATCCTCGAAAATAAATGAAAGTTTCGGTACGATCTCAATAAATAACATTTTAACAGAATTTTAAAGAATTAAATAAGAAAAATCATTTTTAACTTCCCAAAAATATCCTTGATTGCAGGGAACGACGTTCTTAGTACACCATTGTAAGCTGTGGCATTCATTATTCATGTAATAAATGGTGCCATAGTACGTTATAGCTCCCCATACCATGACACCACCAGTGCAGTCGATCTAAAGTATGCTCTTCCTTTCGAAGATCATGAAAGTAGTAAGCATAACCATCGGGACCCTCCAAATTAAATTTTTTCTCGTCTGAAAAGAAGACAAGCTGCCACCCCTTCGTCCAGGACATATGCGCTTTGCAGAAATCGAGGCATTGCGTCTTTCGAAGTTGGTTAAGTGGTGTTTTTTTTATTTTAAGACGCTTTAAATGTTCAGCATTGGAAATAACTCTTTGCACAGTCCACACGCATGCTTTTACACCGGTTTTTTCTCTAATCTTGGCTGCAGAGTCGTGTGAATTCGATGCTAGCCTCAAAATAATTCGCTTGTCAGCTGCTGTAATGACAGAAGATGGCCGGCCCTTCATATTTTTTCCATAGCTATGCTCATTTCTTAAGAATGAGGAAATAACTTTGCGGCTGCGGTTAATTTTTTTGGAAATTTGATGGATTGATTGACCACACTCACTATAAGCCTTTATTTTGGCCCTTTCGGCTTCATTTATCTGTTTTGCTTTCCCCATTTTTACTAAATTTAATTGAAGATTATTCAAAATAAACTAATAATAACTTGAGCTAAGCAAACTTAAACATCGTTTCCTAGTACCACCAATAAAAAGAAGACATGACAGTGACTACATATTGTTCATTTAGACATCTGTGGACCGGTGCGCATAAAATCTTTATCAAAGATATTTTTTCTATTTTTTTAAAAGAAGAATTGAAGCTCTTCAAGTCTTTGTTTTGTTTTTGCTAAAACACCACAATCTGGACAAAAATTTTAAGAGACTTGGAATGGATAATGGATTGGAATACCGCAGCAAAGATTTTCAAAAATGTATGGAAAAGAGCGGTATTTTTCATCAAAAGACTGTACCACATACCCCGGAGCAGAATGGGCCTGCAAAAAGCGAGTGAAGGTGTCTTATGAATGAAAGCGGACTTCCCGAGTTTTTTTTTTTTTTGACAGTATTTGTTCCCATTTCAGCGTTCTTACGAAGCAGATGTTTAAAAAAAATTAACGGAGATTCTTTTCCAGAAGAACTGTGGAGTGGAAGCAAACCAAATGTGGCTTTTCTATAGAATATTGCTTCTAAAGTTTACACCTTTAAGAAGGATGGTATTCTTGAAAAATTTCAATGTAAATCTGAGGAAAAATTTAAATTGGTTAAGCGAAAGAGTCATATGCTTATAGAGTTTGAATACCAAGCAAGCGAAGTGTAATCAGAAGCAGAAATATCCGAATTGTGGACTTCAACTGACAGACCAAATACTGACCATTCGGAATGATTGAAAAGAGACAATTCCGACTCAGTGACAGAGAATTTGACCAAATACAAGGACTTGGCTATCAAGATAACTATTCATCAGTGGCAAATATCAGTTCAATCAGATAAACTATTGCATTTGCTGTGGAGAAAGAGTAAAACTGCATCACGTTTCTTCAACATATTTAATTGCTGACATCGACACTTTTATATATTATATGGAGTAGCCGGGTGATTTTGAACAAAGGAACCAGGTATCAAAACCAAATAAATCAATTTTTGGGTTAAAGCAAAGCTTGATGAGACTCTAAGGATGCTTGGTCTTAATGCATCCAAATATGAAAGATGCGTTTACTTCAAATTTGAAAACAAAAATACAACACTAATCAGAATCACAGTTTCAGTCGATGATTTGGTAGTGGCAACTAAAGATTTTAAAGAGACGGGATTACTGAAACAAAATTTAACTGATATTTTCGAGATAAGAGATATTGAATATCGGCAACCCTATCTTTCAGTAAAGAAAGACTTGTAAGAAAGTTTAAAGATAAATATGGACTGCAAGGCGGATCGATTACCAATGCCTACATGAATGAAGTTACAACATAAACCGAAAATCAAAGTAGAGCGAACCGAAATGGTTAAAACAAGTTATCGCAAATTTATAGAAAGTTTGCTACTTCTATCTACTTTAAGCAAGGCTGGCATAGCTTATGCATTGAATGCCTTATCACAATTCAACAGAAAAAGCCAAAATATCAAATATAAAACTGATAACGGGTGTTAAGAACGTATATTAACAACCTGATTTTTTTTTCTTTCACTTTTATAATTATTTTATTTTGATCAAATAGATTTGTTTTATATTAAATAATTTTTAACTTCCCATAGGAAGTTATTGTAATGGGTCCGATCTGTCGAATTGAAAATGTTGACATTTTCCGACATTTCAAGGTTCTTAAGGTGGAATTTTTTGTTTAAAGATGCGTGTTTGTGTACTTACGTTCGAACGTCCGTACGGTAGCGACGTTTTTATCGTCGTCCATAGATCAAGAACCAGAATAAGTTATCGACTTTAAATAAATTTTGTTATACAGATAGTAATGCAGAAAAATGGCTCTCAAGAAAATTGCGTTAATTGTTTTTCTTACCATAGCAGTTTAAAAAAAGGTGAACAGTTTGGTTAACTCTAAATATCTCGTGAACTAATTACGCAAGAGACTTGAATTAAATTTTAAAATATATTTAGACCATACCAGTATATTTTTGGAAAAAATCAAGTTAAAGGTTTTTTTATAAACCAAAAATACTGACAAAAATATGTCACCTCGAAAATTATACGAATAAAAGATGATTTCATCTCAAAAACAATTTTGTGCAACAAAAATAACGTTTTTAACATCTGGTAGAATTAAAAAATAAACAGTTATTTTTACAAAAAATAAAAACTTAAAAAAAACATTGCTCAAACTTATTAAACATTTAATTTTGCCTTAAATATCTTTTCAAAAACTTGGTATTATAGCTTCAAACTTATTTGATCTTATAAGCAATATTGTTATAAGCTTTTGAACAAGTTTTGAGAAAAATCGAATTGACGAATTGATTACAAAAACTAAAAACCTAAAAAAAAATTAACAAAAGTTGATATAAATTGATTTTCGACTCAAACATCTTTTCAAATATTTGAGATAATGGCTTCCAACATTTTTTCACTTATTAGAAATATTGTTTCCAAATTTTGAGAAAAATATATATAAAAATATATAGAAAAATCAAATTTACAGTTTTTATTAAATAAAAACCTAGAAAAAAACTAATTAAATATCTTAAAAATTGATTTTGGCTCAAATACCTTTTCAAAATTTTGACATAATGGCTTTAAACTAATTTAATTTTTTGAAAAAAATATTATTGTCAACAGTCAGTAAAATTTTGAGAAAAATTTAATTGACAGTTTTTTTTCGGAAAAAAAAACACTACTTAAACTTGACAAAAATGTAATTCCGACTCAAATAGCTTTTCAAAAATTCAAAATATTGGCTTTCAACTTTTCTTAAATTGTTCTTCATAATGTTTAAAAAATTCTGTACATACGAAATAATTTGCATACATTTTATTTATAAATGTATTGGAAACAAAGGAAGGCTGAAACTTTCAAAGGAACTGTTTTTTAAATAATTGATTAATAACTAAAAAGCTTCTACCTACAATCAACTCAAAATAACTAAATAACATCAATAACTTCCCATCCCGTCTGTTAATTTTTCTTGCCTAAAAGTTTGTAGGTTTTTTATGGCGGACTGTTGGTATTGTATTAAAAAACTACTGAAATCGAAAACAATATTTTCTGTGAAATAAAAAAGTTTAAAGACAATATTTTTCATTTTTTGAAAAGCTATTTAAGCCGGAAGTAAATTTTTACCAAGTTTTAGCATTGTTTTTTTTTTGGTTTTTATTTTTTGTAAAAAAATCTGTCAATTCGATTTATCTCAAAATTGTACTTAATGTTAACAACAATATTTTTTAAAAGATAAAATTAGTTTAAAGCTGATATCTCCAAGTTCTAAAAAAATATTAGAGTCGAAATCATTTTTCACCAACTTTTATTGATGTTTTTTATTTTGTATAAAAAAAACTGCCTTTTAATCTGTTTACAAAAATTTATTTGAAGTCGATATCTCTTCTGGTTCTTGAGCTATGGACAACGAAAAAAACGTCGCGAACGGACGTACGAACATACGAACGTACGTCCACACGTACGCACAGACATCTTTCTAAAAATCTTTTATTTCGACTCTAGGACTCAATCGGACCCATTACAATAACTTCATATGGGATTTTTAACTATATATTTTACACTTAATATTATTTAAAAAAAAAATAAAACTTTAGTTCAAATACCATCAAATAATTGTTAAAGAGATGTTAAATCATTTATCATAGATCAAATTGCAATTCATTTTTCCGTAACAAAAGTTAACACATTAAGGATGAAGATACTTTTTAACAACCGATTCTTTTCCGAACCGAAAATGCTTATTGACGTAGGTTGGGTATCATAATTGAAGAAGTCTTCTTACAAAAATCCAGATCAATTTATTGAATTAAAAAACTTTAAGATCTCAATAAAGTTCTTTTTTTTCAATATCACGAGAAATATTCTCAGTTGTTCTTAACCGACTTGCTAGTACCGTGGCATGATGGTTAGTGCGTTGGACTGTCATGCAAGGGGTCTTGGGTTCAATCCCTGCCTGTGCCAGCTTAATTTAAAAAAAAAAAATTAGTTTTCGCGGGTACTGCCTCTTGCGAGGAATTGACAAATCCTTCAAGAGTAATTCTTGTCATGAAAAAAGTGCTTTCTCAAAACTAGCCGTTCGGATTCGGCCTTAAATTGTAGGTCCCTTCCATTCCTGACAACAGTACTCGCACACAGGAATGGTTGAGAGTTGTAAGTCACTAGGCCCTGGTTCACAACGGACTGTTGCGCCACCCCATTTGATTTGATTCTTAACCGACCTGTCGCAAAAGCTCAAATTTGTTTTACCAGTTTTATTACTGCTGGCCGATAACACTGGTAGTCAAGATTACATTGTTTTTCCCCAGCCCAAACAAGACAATACATTTTCAAAGGCTTCTTAAATATGGCCCTTTAAAAATGTTAAAGCAACCAAAAACTCGGTTTTTAAAGTTATGTTATAACTCAAATTTTATCGTTACACTAATTTGTATTATTATTTTGTAATGTACAAATCCTTCTCTTCTAAGAAGAATGAAAATTTTTGAATAATATATAAAATAATAACAAGATTTCAACTAAGTATTGAAGAAAGAAGTTATAAATTTGGAAAACTATTATGAATTTTATTGAAAAAAGCTACTTCATAAATTCAGATTGAATTTTAAAAAGTAACATCTCAAAAACATGACGTGATAGAAGCAATTTAAAGCCGGATTTGAATTAAAAAAATCAAAAGCCATTGGAAGAAAACCTTGCCGACCAGTTTAAATAAAGCTGTAGGTGTCGTTATGCATAACGAAATTCACCAATTTTTAAATTTGTACGCATGTATTTATTAAGTAAAAATACCAAAACAAATGTTTGGACTGTTAAATCAAAGGTACGAATAATAAAATATTTTAAAAATTCCCACTTAACTTTAAGAGCTCTCTTTAATCAAGTAGATTCAGAAGAAAAATGAAAGTCGAACGAAACAATTCTCAGGCTACATTGAGTTTTTAACATTTCTGTTAGAGACTTAAGGAAATGAATAAATATAATATTTGTGTCCTTATTTTAGTTTATATATAGACTCCAAGTCTCTGTTACCTGCTAAACATTTTTGCTCGGATGTTTTGCAAATATAATAAATTTCTATTTTCACAACATTTGAATCTTAAAATTTTAGTTTTTACTTGAATACAAATTTATTCGTACCCGAAATAAATATGCTTTCATTATAAATTCGTCAATTTTTAGATAATTATGTTTAAAAAATATTGCGAAATATTTTTTCCCAAAACGAATATGAATCTTTTCATTTTCTTTTAAAACTTGTTGAATTCAGTTAAACATTTTTAATTAAAAAAGTACTACTTCTACGATTCATAAAATATAAACTTAATTAATAATAATTATAAATGATTATTTCGAAGAGCTAAGAACTTTAATAACAAAACATGGTTTTAAGATGTGTTTCTGTAGCTAAAAACTGAAATGGAAAAATTACTTTTAAAGAGTATCAGTATTTTGTATGCAAATGAAATATTTTTCATATCTATTTAAAGAAATCTCGGAATCAGAACTCAAAACCTGAACCTTAACACTTTCACATGGAATGATTCGCTCATCGATGGAAACAACGAATTTTGTTAAAAACGCGTCTGGGTATTGAGAATTCATGAATAAAAAGGAAAATTAAATCAAATTCTTTTAACGTAGGTATTAATTATTACAGAAATCATATGGATAAAGCAAACAACTAAAAGTCAAAACAACATGAAGATAGTGACATTGTTAATTAAAAAATCGTTTCTTAATCTTTTTTCTCCCAGAGCATTTTAGTATATTTTTATTTTGAAAAATGTTTCTTAAATCTCGCACTCAAACTGATTCTACTGTATTTTTTTATTAAATAAAAAATATAATTATTAACAATAAATTATAATAAAAATCATAAATAAATACCGATGCCTTAAATAAATTCTAATACATTAAATAATTTTTTTTTTAATTTTAATTTTTACATTTTTATCAATTTTTCTTATTTTCTAACCCACAAACACTAAATTAACAATAAATTATATTTTGTTTGTTGGTGTGTTTCAAAAATAAATAAATATTTACATAATGGAGATGAAATTTTATGAAATAAAAACCAAAACCGCGTAGAATGCATTTTGATTTCAATTCGTAAGTTTACGTGCTTCGACTAATTTATTTATATCGTTAAATGTATTAATCATCGCTGGATTCTCAAGATCCTTGAAATCTGTGCACATTGAATAAGTCTCTGCACACTTAATACCATCCTGACCATCTTTAGCAGCTTTCATGTATTTGAAAAATCTGAGAATTTCCGGGTTCTCAGAAGTGGGTTTCCGAAGTTCATCGAGTTCTCTAAAGAAACAAAACATAAATTAATGTATTTTCGAAATAGAATTGTTATTTAAATAGTTATGAAACTTTCAAAAATTTCATATATTTTGAAATGTAAAAGTTTTTTTTACCTGCTCAATTGTGCTGATACCAAATTGCTGTAGGGTGCATATTTTTCAGGATCAGCATACATGTGGCAAATTAGTTTCTCTCTGCAATTTTCATCTTTCGACTTAAGCCCCAATTGATCAAAAATTCCATCTAAACGTGACAATATTGGACTATAAAATGGATCATAGTTCGAAAGTACAAGTGATGATGATGGTAGTTTCTTAAAAGTTTCATAAATTTGGGACAAAGATGAAGAATCTGGATTGAAATGGGCATTTTTCTTCTCATCGTAACCGTAGGTGTTCAAATACAAGTCTTTAGTATTATCGTTTTGACCAAATCTGGATAAGGCATTATTATTGAGTGCAGCTGCGTCATGAGGTTGTGTTGAAAAATGATTCGATGAAGCTTCTGATCATATATTAAATTAAAAAAAGAAAATTGGTTTAAATTTTTGATACAAGGAAAAAACTGAAAGAAGAACAAACCAGGTTGATTGTAGGCGTAGCTACCGTCATCCATAACCATGAATTTACTGTCATCTTCAAAATTATCCTTGAAATTCAAATCGTTGACTGTTTCTGATGGACGATTAAAACCAGCTAAAGATGATGAACCTGGAAAGTATTAGAATTTTTGTTAAAATAAAATTTCAATCACATTTTTTTAAAGGCCAACAATTTTTCAAGAGCTCAAAATTAAAACTTAAGACTCAAAAGTTCTTGAGCTTTGTTAACTAGCAGTTCAAAATATTTACTACTCTTTAAGTTGACTTATTTAATTTTGAGAGTGCATTGCTTCATTTTTAGTAACAGTAGAGATGCTTATCCCGTACCCGTAGGGGTCTTGAGTTCAATCCCTGCATGTGCCACCTAACTTTTTTCACGAGTACTGCCTCTTGCGAGGAATTGACAAATCCTCCTCCACCACATAGAATCAACTGTTTTGACGACAATTGCCGTCGAGCGCACGCAGCTAAGCAAGTTGGTATGCACCAACTCATCTGCAAGATATGGCCAGAAGAGAGCATGCCCGATGAGTGGAATCTTAGCAAAGGTTTCCCAATACACAAGGAAGGAGACCCTCTTATTTGTGCCAACTACAGAGGCATTAGTCTTTTTTTTTTCGTATTATGTGAACGTTTGAAACCGTTCATCAACAATCCAATAGTTCCTTATCAGTGTGGATTTAGACCAGGATAGTAATTCATTGACAAAATATTTGCATAACGGCAGATTTTGGAAGAAAACGAAGGAACTTCCAATCGACACCCACCATATCTTCATAGATTTTAAAGCCGCGTATGAAATCGTCTATAGGGAAAAGCCTTACAGAGCAATGTGTAGTTTTGGCATTCCTGTCAAACTTGTCCGTTTATGTAGAATGAGGAGGGAGAACGCATAGTTTTTTATTAAAGTCTGTAAGAACTCACAGATGCATATGATGTCAAAAGGTCTTAGACGATGCACTGTCATGCGACTTCTTTAACATCGTTCTGGAAAGAATTGTAAAAAATTCAACAGTCAACGCTAAAGGTACAATCTCCCAAAGGTTTATCTAATTACTTGGATACGCAGATGATATTGACATATAATTAAAAGATCAAAGTGTGATGTCAGTGGAAAGGTTTTGAGCATTGCGACGAAAGCAAAGAAGATGTGTTCAGTGGTCAATGATGGAAAGTCCAAGTATGCGCTATTATCAAAAAAAAAAAATACATTGAACCCAACGTTTTGGACAAAACGTCACCATGAATTGCTATAACTTTGAAGTAGTTAAGGATTTTGTCTACCTAGGGACCTGAAACCAAACGAAGACCAAAAAGAGTAGTAAAGTCCTCTCGCCATCTATAAGACATTCATCGTACCAGCGCTTGAGGCCTGGACCCTACTAAAGAAAGTCTTAGGATGATTCGAGACAAATAGTCCTTGGGTGATTTTTGGTCTGACCAAACAACAATGTATAATTTTGAAACCAAAATAAATTTACTCTTTTGTTTCATAACTCAAAAAAACTGAATGAAATACTTTTGATAAAATATTTTTGTATTTTTTAAGTTTAAGATAAATTGACTGACGTGTCTGAATGGAAAGTAATCGGTGTGAGTCGCATCCCGACCTTTTTATAAGGTTTACTTTCGAAACCGTAAAACGGAAGAAAAAACAAAATCTGTATGTTAAAATTTCAGATTTCTTTTTTTCAAACTTGAAAATCAATTATTTCGGAAAAAAAACAACCTCGTCAAAATTAACAGGATTTATTCTATTTTAAAAATAACTCAACCTCGAAAAAGTGACCATTTATCTCTCATCGTTGACCAAATTTGTCAATAATGCCTCTAAAAGTTTACTTTTTCTTTTTTTTATCTCAAGTGCCTCAAGTTTTTCTAAAAATATAAAAAATTCATAGAACTTGTTCACTCGGCTGCTATGAATATGGTCCACCAAAGATCAGACTTTTAACAGGTTAAAAGTTGTGTCGAATACCTTAGGCATTTATTACTCATAGGTACACACGCATCACACATACACTGCATATAGTTTGCAGACAAAAATATGTGTTGAAATTTTTCGTAAAAGTATAATGTGACGTGACATGAGTTATTTATGAACTATTTTCAGTTCTCAGAAACGGAACACAGTCCTATGGTGCTGAGTACAAAGAATTGTTTTATGTCCGACAGCCTCCAGTAAAATACATGCATATTGTATACGAATTCTCGTTTCGAGCTGACACTTTTGACTTTTATGGGAATATGTATCTAACCTACCAGGACACGAAATAGGTAAATGAATTACTTCATTTTGAAAAACCAACTTTTTGTTGCATTTTGCCTGAAACGTACATAGAGATGGAAATTCATTTTGATTGGAGAATTCACATCTCTTGCACTAAGCAACACATTTATAATTACAGCTATGGCCATGTTAATAGCAACAAGACTTAATTTTTGGTAATTTATTTATTTATTAATCTACAAGCTTCAGGCTCAACAGATAGAAAATACATACAATACAAATACAGTACATACGAAACATAAATATTTTATAATTTATTATTTATGTCAATATGACTAATTATTTCATTGAAATTCAGAATTGATTTTGAAACAGGTTCATTGAGGCCATTTGTCCTATGTTTAGGCTGAAGAATATGTATAATTGCCATTTTCCAATGACGAGATAAAACGTCAGATTAGAATGCCATTTAGGATATTTTTGTAGGCTTTTTACGTGTTGCTGCGCTGTGATAGAAGCATGGTGACTACGCTCGAAGTTAAGACACTAGAAGCTCATTTAAAAACTCTTTTGTCAGGAGATGAGAACAACCATGCTTTCTATTATGCACAACCCAATGTCACTATCTGCGAACTGAATAATCCTATTACTCGACCTGGGCTTGAAACTACTCTGAGTAAAATGAAGAATAATAAGGCTGCTGGCATAAATAGCATTGCGATTGAATTTTACAAGAATAGTACGAAACCGTTTAACAATCATTTTATGGCATGTTTCAACAAACTTTATGAAAATTCAATTTCAACAAAGCGGTTATATTCGCAACCCTCAAAAAAAGGAGATATCAATCAGTCAGAGAACTATAGATTAATCTCGATTCTCAACTCGCTAAGAAAGATTCTAACTTCAATTTTTTATGAAAGGTTGACGGAATGGATTGAAAATAACTACCGACTCACCATGTTCCAGGCAGGATTTCGGTCGGGTTTCTCAACGCCATACCATATATGCGCTCTGACGAGTATTGCCAGGAGATCGTTTGAGCAGAAAAAAAATAACATGCCTGTTTCGTGGATTTTAAAGCAGCCTTTGACAAGGTAAATAGAAATGCTTTGATTTACAAATTGTCATCCTTAAGAGTTTCATGTAAATTCTTGAATAATCTATTGCATCAGTGTTGGACGGAACTAAATTCTTTGAATGGTTTGAAACAACATCCCCTACGGTTGTATATTAAACCCGATATTGTTCGCCTTGTTTATTGATGACGTGTGGAATACACTTTGCCGGTAAACAAATCAAAGTTTTGCTGTACGCCGACGATTTAGTTTTACTGGCTGACAATCCATCTACCCTTCAGCTGCAAATCAACAAACTTAATATATTTTGTGAATCCTAGAGTCTCTGCGTCAATAGTAACACGACAAAAATAATGAATTTTGAATCGCGTCAGAGAAAAAGACTCGCAGAAGAAAACTTGTCACTAAACAACCCGCTATTGTTTGAAATATCTTGGAGTTTTGCTGTCTTACAATCACACAAGACAAAACCAACGAAGCCAAAGTAGCTCTAAACTTTATGTGTTCTAAGTTGTAATTCAACCTAAAAATCGATCTTATATCCAAATATCGTGTTTTTCAAGCAACTGTGAACTGCTGCATGTGCTAAACGGTACCCAAGTTTTTAGATATTTACAACTGGAGGTGTTTGTAGCCGTGCAAAAGTATTTCTTCAAACACTTTTTCAGATTGGCTTCTTTGACGCCCAATAATGCTAAATATGCAAAGTCTGGCATAAGGCTTCTTTATATAACCAACTTAGACTACATATTGAAAGAAGCCTTCATAAATCCATTATGACAAGGCTTATGGAAAAAACCGCCTCCCCGTTCTTCAAATGGCCTCAACAACAATATCAAGAAATGTGTATAAAAACCTCAACTACCAAATAACATCACAGGTATTAATAATAATAATAACCTTATTTCAGTAACGAGTTTTCTTCTGAGGCTATTAGTTACATATTTAGAGAATCTTAACTCTATTCCGCATCGAACTGATCTTCCACAAATCAGTAGCCTTTGTAAAACCGAAGAACCATTAGACATCACACACTTCTTTGCATCGTATTGTCTACTCCAAGAGATTCGGCGGCTGTATTTCGAACTGAGTTTTCTTAACCCAACTTGACTCTATGAAATCTTTAATGGAGACTTTGGATGGTTGACTGTCTATAGATACTGAAAATATGCTCCAAATCACCGCAATAGTTTTTCATAACTCTACAACCTTGGTTTTTGTAGGTTTAAACAAAGTTTCACAATTACTTTTTATGTGTTTCAAAACATGTATTTCAAAATCATCTCAAAATTGTTGAATTCGCACCCGATGCCTTAAGAAACTATATATTTTTTATACATAATTAATTGCACTTATGTTTATTATTTGAATTTTAACTCCTTAACATTTAAATTGTGTTTTTGTTCTGAAATGTCGATGATGCATACGGCAGAATTGCTATGGTCATATTCTTAAAGAAAAACATTTGTTAATAATTTATATCTTAAAGTAAAAAAACTATCTATCTATCTATCTAACTATCCATTGGGAAGGATGACATCCTGATTCCTTTGACCCTATCTTTCGTACACTACATATGTCGAGCTTGAAAATCTAAAAATAAATTCCATCGCATTTTATTAAAAACACACAACTTGTGAAACGATAAAGAACTTTCTTAATTCTATCTGAAAACGTTTGTTGGAAACGGTTCCATATGAAACCAGAATACTCAAGAGATGATCTTTCTATTGAAGTATATTGTATATAGGGATCACAGTGGTCAGTAGAGTTCTTTTTGATGAAAATAATCATTAAGTTCCCCTTTTCAATAGTACCATGTCAGGATCAAATGAAAACTTGGAATCAAAAAGATAAAGCCCTTTATTAGGGGAGCATAAATGGAATGTAGTACCCGTGGCATGATGGTTAGTGCGTTGGACTGTCATGCAAGGGGTCTTGGGTTCAATCGCTGCCTGTGTCACCTTAATTAAAAAAAAAAACAAAAAAAAATAATTTTCGCGGGTACTGCCTCTTGCGAGGAATTGACAAATCCTTCAAGAGTAATTCTTGTCATGAAAAAGTGCTTTCTTAAATTAGCCGTTCGGATTCGGCCTTAAATTGTAGGTCCCTTCCATTCCTGACAACAGTACTCGCACACAGGAATGGTTGAGAGTTGTAAGTCACTAGGCCCTAGTTCAGAACGGACTGTTGAGCCACCCCATTTGATTTGATTTGATTTGAAATGGAATTAATTTTAAAAAATAATTTATCTCATATGAGACATTGGCTTCAATTTTAGTTTTTACAAATATCATCGAAAAATATTATAAATAAAGTGGGCTGAGATGACTACCCTGAGGAACTCCTGAAGTGCATTTGATATATCTCGAGGTTTGATTGTCTAGTTATACCTTTTGGACCCTAACCGTTAAAAAAGATGAAATCCACTGAAGGAGATTAAATCCAAGAACTTTCGTGCTTACGAACCTGTAAAATTCTACTAAATACCGTGTAAACAGTGGTTGATTTTGACTTTCGATACAATTAAAAACTAAAAAGGAAAAACATTCCAAATTAGTACAGATGATCTAATCGAAATTCAAAACGAAATGTTCTTATTATTTTGGCCCAAGCCGTTAATGTAAATGTACAGAAACACTTACAACTGCATTATGTAAAACTATTGGGTTCTATAAATGCTTTGAAGCCAGTTTAAAGTTGCTTCTCTCATGTAAATGCAGTTTAGACAACAACAGGATATTGAAATCATGAAATATGGAGAAATGGGCATATTGAAACAATGATTTAAAACTATATGAAGCTGCAGCTGCAGGCAGGGACTTCTTCTAAGTTTTGGAATAATACATTTAATACGTCAATCGATATACCATGATAGGCACACCATACGTTACAATATCAACACATTAGGTCTTTTGGCATAAATTCCTAAACTGAATAAATTACATTCATAAGTGGTCTATAAAATCAATAATTCCAATAAATATTGTTTACATTATTTAAGCTTAATTGGAGTTTATGGTCAAATTTAAAGAAGATTTCGTGTTTTTCTTTTTAATAAATAACGATAATTTCTACAATTGTTGCAAAGACTAGGAATTTACGATCTTTGACCGTGAATACAGGCATAACGCCTGTCAACTTGGCTGACAATAATGTTAAGTCTATTTATAAAGTTCAAATTCATTTAAAAGAGATGAAACAAGACACTTGATTAACACGGCCGTTCTTTTCCAAAAACACTCCATTAACTTTTTATACTTCGGCATTATCTTCCTACCGAAAAGAATATTGGAAGTAAGGTAGAGATAATTTTAGTCACTATTTGTTAATCAAATGATCAAGCAATACAGGCAAAGCACCTTAGCTTTTGAAATCTTTAGTGATTTGAAATAAGGTTCTACGTAAGATCCAAAAACCTTCAATTGCAGACCAAAAATCGCTGTTTTTAAAATGTTTCTGAATGGGGTCATTGGTCAACCATAAATGCTAAGTTTTGAAGAATTTAATAATATACATAGGAAAAACTTTTGATGGTAGCAGGTAGGTTCAAGGTGACGTTAAGTTGAAAGTTCCACTTTTCATGTAAATTCTTCCAGAATATCATTGTTGAATCTAAAAGGTGACATAATAAGTATCACGTACTTTTCAGAGAGAATCTTTTCAAACCTATTCTAGCTCTCCCGGATCTTGGATACCCTTTTTTTTTGTTTGATAACAAATATTTCTACTTCAACGTGTTTTGAATTTTATTTTATCAAAATTTTAAAGCTATCTTAAAGCTAGACAAGCATACATTTTATATTACTACCGTAAATTTCAAAAACTTAAAAAAACATCTTACTGGCTCTATGCGGGTTCTTTAAATTAATCCATTATCTTACAACTACCACCTTTCAGCCTAAGAACAATTTTAATACTAAATAACAAGAACTTAATCTAAAACCAAGAAAATTAAAAAAAAATCTTGGCACCTTTATAATTATTTTTTATTTTATATAAAACTAAAAACTAAATAAAAAAAACCGAAACCCATTATAATACTTAAGCAACTTAAAACTTAAAAATACTTAAAACTTTTTTCTGTTATTTTTTTTTGTTTGTGTTTATTTGTGTGCCACCCTGACTGTCCCTAACCTAATCCTTCAACCTATATAATTCGGCCAAGACCAAACGCCCTAGACAACTTTAATTGATATACTCAATTTGAAGCCATCAAAACTGGTTCTCATGCCTCACCCTATCTCTTCGGTCCCTATCGGACACAGTCCTACAGAACCGAAGGCACTCGGCTCCGTCCGAGGACGTCTCGACTGTAAAGAAGTCGCCTATCTACAGTTCGTAACGTATCAGCCCTCGATTGTCTAAATAGAGAAAAGCTTTGGTGGAATTTTGCCACTTAAACGTGCACTTTCGTAGAACTAATTGTTGGGGTAGTAAGCTGTTAGTCGACATCGCTCTTGCAATGTGACTTCTACAATCTTCAGCAAGAAATTATCTATTCTGTTTATGTTGGCTCTGTTGTATAGAACCTAGTTGGAATAGTAATGTTTGTACTTCGACTCTGGTGTTCTGTGTAGTCCAAGGCAACGTCGCAGACATTGTCTCTCAAACACCCGAATCTTTTCCATTTGAGATGGGGCTACGTTGAACCATACTGGGAACCGGTAGGCAATCATCGGCCGGATAAAGGCCATGTAGCAAATCACTTTCACCCTGCTGTCAAGACGCCTGCTAAAAAAAAACCGTTTTGTCAGGGCAAAAGCTCCCATTTCTCAGGCCAGAGCAGCACTCATATGTCTGTCGAAATACAAGTACTGATCCAACCAGATGCCAAGGTACTTTACTACACTTTTATTTATCAGGGGCTGTCGATTTGGTTCAACGATCACTAGATTTTTCCAGTTTTTTCTCGTATCAATTGAGGTTCCATACAGCGGAGTCCTGAACATAATAGTTTCGCATTTCTGAATGTTGATTTTCAACTTCAAGTCATCGGAATATTGCTGAATCTTGTCGAAGTCACCCTGGAAAAGTGCCGTTTTTAATGTAAAATTACTTGATCCCTAGATTACTTGACGTATGTATATTTAACATTGTAGTATATAAATTTAAAATTATAAAGTAAAAAAGTATAAAATCTTTTCTGCTGAATTATGTGAATATCTAAAGCCCTTCATCAACTACCTTATAGGTAGTTATCAGTGTGGTTTTAGAAATACACAGTCGATCAATTCTTCACATTAGGGCTCCTGAAAAAACCCAAGAACATCAAATCGACACTTAACATCTCTTCATCGATTTGTAAACTGCACATTACAGCATCTACAAAGACAAGCTTTCTGTGCAGAATGACCATGCAGAATTGTTGCTTCTCCATAAAGGTTGGAAACAACTTAACTTTACAAGGTGATACGCTGTAATGTGATTTCCTTAACATCGGTCTTAAAAAACAGAGAAGTGCTCCCACGGTAACACTAGAGGCAATATCTTTCATAAGTCTGTCCAATCACTGGCATATGCTGTTAACATTGATATAATCGGAAGAACTCAGCGTGATGTCAATGGAGCCTTTGTAAGTATTGAGGCAGAGTCGGAAGAAATAGGTTTACTAGTTAATGAGGGAAAACCAAAGTACATGCAGCCAGTAAGAAAGGATCTACAGACCGTCACGTCAAAATGTCACTATCGACAGACGTAACCCTGAGGTAGTTAAGGACAACGCTAGCGCTGAAAACGAAGAAATACTCTTGCTAACGGCTGTTTTATCGGGCTAAGAAAACAATTGAGTAGTTAAGACCTATTTTGAGTGGCCAAAGAGTCGTTATATACGAGTAAGACCCTCATATTACCGTCCTCCTATGCGGTGCAAAATGATGGACTATGACACAAGTAGATGAAAGCACCTTGGGTCGTTTTGAGAGAAATGTTCTTCGGGTAAAAGACCAACGACTGAGAAGGCTGGTTCGCGTAAACCGTATGGAAACCAATGCTCCGACTCGAAAAGTCTTTAAATCCACATACACATGACAATGCAGTAGAGAAAGACCTGTTTATAATATTTTGTTTTACAAAATTATTCATTTCGGAATCGACAATGAAAAAGCTATACGAAGACTTTTTTGAATGTGCGTACATACAATAAGTGGGAAGAAAGTTTTTTAGACGTGTTCGGTAAAAAAATCTTCTAAGTTATTGTTATAAATAAGTTAAAAATCAAAGATTTTTTGAGCAGAATTGGCTGAACGTAACATTCTAAAGTTTGATTTGAAGTATCCGAGTGGAGGGATAAGAATGGGAATGGATCCTAAAAAAAGGGTGGACTCGTAATTATATTTACTAATTCTAATAAATCAGGAGAATCAATGATACCAATGATAAGTTGGTAGATGAATAATATATCAGCGATATGACAACGGACGTTGAGCAAGCGTTTTCAGGCATATAAGTTGAAAGCTGTCTTCATAAGGGGGTAGAATTAAGGGATCAGACTAAGGCAAATTACGAAAGGTAAAATCTCCGTTGTACTGCTTCAGTTCTTTGCGAGTGAGTAATGTTTAAAGGTGACCAAATCTAGCTAGCATATTCATTGGGCTGACATAGGTAACGGAAATGATAGGTTCGAGTAAATGAATGAAGGTGAACCTTAACAGGACAGAGGCATAGATTTGCATTTTTTATATTAAGTTTCGAAAAGTTTTTATTGCACCAGTTAAAAAAAGATATCGTTGGCAGAGATGGAAATACCAGAAAAAAAAATGATGTTCCTTACGTCATTGATGGCAAGTATAAATAAGATTGGGCCGCGATAGCTACCCTGAAGAACACCTGAGGATGCAAAGATTGGATCGGACACAGAATTTCTAAAAAAAGCTCTAGGTACGAGTTAATCCACTCAATAAACAATGTTGGGAAACCAAGGGCTTTAATTTGGTGTCAGATCTTGTCGAATGCCCTACTAAAATCAATGGTTTTGACATCAACTTTTAGACTCTATTCTAGTATAAGGAGTTTTTTTGCAGATAAATTAGGTAAGATTTGTAGTGGTCTTGCCCTTTATGAAGCTGTGTTGGAAAGGTGAAACAAGAGACTTACAATGAAAGTAAAGAGTCGTAAACGATGCTTTCAAAGAGCTTGGGTAGTGTAGAAAGTTAAGCAATCAGGCGACAATCATTATTTCCAAACAGAGCAGAGGTTAACACAGTTTGCGAAAGTAAAAGTTGTAAGAGTCTAGTACGGGGTTCCCAAAATGCATTAGAGCATTTGTGAAGAAAAATAGCAGGAAAAAAAATCATGATTCAGTGAGTAAAACTTATCATAGACGGAGGCTATCTCCTCGCGTGCGATAAGAGACCTTTTGTGGAAAGTTCGATAGAGATGTGTGAAAATCTAGAATGGGTTCATTAGACCATTACTAAGGGACTTGCGTCAATAAAGCTAGCAAAAAGTTTAATTATTATTTTTAGATCAGATGAAAATATGCCAAGTAAGTTGAGCATTGAGGAAAGACCGTCTGAATTTCTTTTGACGTTAATAAATTGGGCAAAACGCTTTGGTTAAGAGATAATGTAAGCCTTTATCATATTGAAATACAACTAGTTAAGGGATTGGCATAAAATTGAAAAGGATGAAGATACTTATTGGTAGTAAGGTTAATTTAGAGGCGTCTGAAATATGGGATTAGTTTTCCAAAACATCTGTTTAATGTTTTAGGGTTACAATGGTTAAAAAATACAGAATTTAAGGAATACAGCATTATGACCAAAAAGCATCAGACAGAATTTTGATAATTCGAAAAAAAACAGTATTTTGACCAGCTGTCCTTTAAAATACGTCCAGCTTTCAACCTCTCTATGTTTTTGTTTAGAGCTAAGAAATGTTATTTTAAGCTATAGTAGAGGCTTGTATTAAAGTTAAAATAAAATATTAAGAAAATCTTCTTGATATTTCTCAAATACTTTGTTTTTCTCATTTTGATAAAAAGTGCTTAATGCAAGACTTCTGAAAAGAAGTTTGTATGCCCTTAAAAATAAGTAGTTGACTAATCTGATATCAAGTTAAAGCTTTAGAATAAGAAATTGAAATTGAAAATAATCCGATTTTCATAGCATAAGTGATGTCCCTTACTCCTAATTATAATCTGCAGAGACTTTCATGTTAAGAAGGCCTTAAGTGCGTATTAACAATTAAAAGTTGGTAGGTGTGTTGAATCGGCAACTCTTACAGTGTAGATACTACAATTTTGTATTTATTCAGATAAAACTTTCTATTTGAAAGAACTTACCTTGTGATGCAATTTTGCCAAAAGATCCAATAATACTTGGCAAGAACAGAGCAAATATCAATGATTTGATTATTTGTATTCCAATGAATATCGGCCAAAGTATTTTCTTCAAACCTTGAAAAAAAAAATATCAAATTTATCAATTTTTTTTAACATTTATTTCAGAATGCTTACCAGCAAAAAAGAATAATCTTCCAGTTTCAGCAGCTCTAGGCAGTGAGACATTCACAACAGCAGATCTGACAAATCTTTCTATATTCTTCTCAAGTTTAGTTCCAATCTTTGATAAACCTTCAATCTCGTTTGTTTCATCAGAATCATTTATTTTAACTCTGATTCCAGATCTTTCAATATTCTTCTTAACAAATAATTCATCCAGAAAAGATGTGATTGACTCTTCAATAGATCTTAATTCTGAGCTGATGTCCATGTCATTGAGTACATCTTCAACCCTTTTATCATTCTGAGGCATTTTTTTAAACACATTAACCTTAATTTCTTCCGGTTTGATTGGATGATCACTTTCGATGTTAATTTCGTTTTGTTTCTTAAATTCTTTTCGATTAAATCGTAAATCACTTTCGACTGGTTCAAATATTCGATATTGGCCAGTTTTTGTGAATTGTTGTCTCGCTATCAACTCCGAATCATAGTGTGTTAAAGCCATCGGTTTGAAATCATCTTCCGAGGTATTATTTAAGGGTGCACTGTATCTTGCACTATGGCTACTACTGCTACTTATTGATAAATTTATACTACAAAGTAAAACTAAGATACCTATCACCTTTTTCTCCGTCCAACTTATATCACAGCTCCTGATGAAGTTGAACTTCATCATCGATGTTTTTCTTCGAATTTGAAGCATTTTTATGTAATCATTTGGTCTTTTACTGTTGACTTTTTTGTAGTGACACTGAAAATACAAAAAGAATCAATTATGTAGTTTATTTGATTAAGACTTAGCAACAAAGCATAAAGAAAGGACACTAAAAGTGTCACAACCAACGTTCCATTCTATTAAGTTTTATTAATTAATTATCATACTTTGATTCAAGATACTTTGTATTATGCAAAATTTCTTCCTTGCTTCGCCAGAAGTTGATGTACCTAAGCAATTCACTGTTAGTTGCGCTAGTGAAAGGACAAAGGTTTTCACGGTATCGTGAGAGGTAATTAATTTCTCGTTTGTTTCCGCAACAAAAACACAAATTTATTCCTTCGGTAACAGAAGTTTTAAGGAAGTGTTTTTCTCCCTCAAAGTGTTTAAAATCTGTTCATAAGTTTCAAAGCAACTTTGATGTACTTTTCAATACGAAGAATTTGCATTTGCTTAAGAAGATTGCTTTGAATCTCTTTTAAGATTGATAAGCTTGTTTATTAAGTTTTTCCTAGAACTACTAATTTTGCTTACATCCACAACATAGAAGGATTTGTGATTTTAGTCAAAAATTATGTAATTTGCATAACTTTGGATACAGCCATAAAGGAATGTTTTGATTTTCTATAAAATTTGTTTCTAGAATTAGGTAAAGTTTGTTAAAGCATTATTTTGTTCTTATTTCATACGAAATTGTTTAACGAAAATATGAATATTGTAATTTTAAAACTGTGTACGGAACGGAACAAGTGAAATTGATGATTTTTATTAAACATTCTTTGTTTAAGAATTTTGGGAACTCATTAACCGATATCAGTAAATTTTCTTTTCACAAGCTCTTACATATATTGTCTCAATAATACAGTGCGTTTCAAATTATAACCCACTTTTCTATTTGCGATTTAACCTCCAATGAAATTGACAAAAACTCTAAATAACAGGGGAAAATTTACGATTGAAATCATTTGTAGTCTTCGACAGTTCGATATTACCGCAATTACTTGCTTGATTTTTATCTCAAGAAAATTCCTTTATATTTGAACTGAGCTACGGTGTTCGGTCGATTTGATGTGGTTCATATTTATAACCCACTTCACAATGCTTCCTATTTACATCAAGTTCAGTGTGTTTAGATTAAAGTGTTTTGGCTCAATTAATTAAGACTTTTTTTTTCGAAATATGCCGTGCGGTAAGGTACTTTCTGTAGTCAAAAAATGTGAATGAAGGGAATGTGAGCATCAGTGCATTTTCGAGGGAAATTTACAGTAGTCTTCGGGTTGTTGCAATTTTTTTTTTAAAATCCAGAAAGTTACGGTACTGTGACACAATCAGGAAGATAAAAAAGCTCAGTGACCGCGAGGAGAGAATAATCGGTCGTGCCGCCAGCAATTCAACTGCAAGTTCCGCCAAATTAGCAGCGCTGATTCAGACAAGAGTGTCAAAAACAACGGTTTGGAGAGCTATTCAGCGAAATCCTAACTTGTGTCGGTCTAAAGTGAATCGGGCACCACGTCTTTTAGATAAGCACAAGGTCGCTAGGCTGGAGATCGCCAAGAATAATAAGGACTCTAATTGGACTTCTGTATATTTGAATTAAAAGTTGTTATTGAATCTTCACTAACGTGTTTTTTTTTGCATTCACCTACAAAGCATGCTCTTTAAAGATTATTTTTCCTGATGAGAAAAAATGGAATTTAGATGGTCGTGATGGTATGGACTCTTATTGGAGTAACACGGAAAGAACCGAAATATTTCCACAGGTGAAATTTTAGTGGCGGCTCGGTGATGATGTGGAGTGCTTTCTCATGGGATGTTTAGAAATGCAATTCACTTCATCGAAAATGAACAGTAGAGACTACATTCAAGTTCTTCGACGCAGTTTGGTACCTTTTTTGGCAGATAACCATGAGAGATCTTGGATTTTTCAGCAGTGCTTGTGAATATAAAAAAAAAGAGGGTGGGATGCGACCCACACTAATAACTTCCCATTCCTCCTGTCAATTTGTCTTGCTTAAAAGTTTGTCTATATGTACTCGCATCAATTTTTACCAAATTTGCGTACTATTTTTTGTAGATTTTATTTTTTATGAAAAAAACGGACTGTTGGATCTTTATATAAAAATTACTGAATATCGAAAACAATATTTTCTGTGAAATAAAATAAGTTTCAAGCCAATATTTTTAATTTTTGAAAAGCTGTTTGAGTCGAAAGTAAATTTTTACCACGTTTTAATATTGTTTTTTTTTTAGAGTTTTATTTTTTGTAAAAAAAACTGTCAATTCGATTTTTTTTTCAAGATTTGACTAAATGTTGAAACAAATATTTTGTACAAGATAAAATTAGTTTGAGGCCAATAACTACAATTTTTAAAAAGATATTTGAGTCGAAAACCAATTTTTACCATCTTTTATTAATTTTTTTTTTAGGTTTTTATTTTTTGTAAAAAAAACTGTCAATTCGATTTTTCTCAAAATTTTATCTGATGTCAAAAACATTATTCTTCGTTGCACAAAATTGTTTTGGAGATGAAATCATATTTTGGTCTTAAAATTTTGGAGGTGACAAATTTTTTTTTCAGTTTTTTCGATTTATAAAAAAAATTAAATTTTTCCAAAAAATATACTTGTTTGGTATCTCAATACAGTCTATTTTATAAAATTTAATTCAAGCCTCTAGCGTTTTGGTTCGTAAGATATTTAGGGTTAACCAACATTTTCACCTTTTTTTCAAACTGCTATGGTACAAAAACCACCCACGCAATTGTCTTGAGAGCCCTTTCTGAATCTTTCTGCCTTATTATCTGTATAACAAAATTTATTTGAAGTCGATATCTCTTTTGGTTCTTGAGCTATGGGGGACCAAAAAAACGTCGCGAACGTACGGACGTACGGACGTACGAACGTCCGTACACACGCACTCACAGACATCTTTCTAAAAATCTTTTATTTCGACTCTAGGGACCTTGAAACGTCGAGAAATGTCAAAATTTTCAATTTGACAAATCGGACCCATTACAATAACTTCCTATGGGAAGTTAAAAAAGAAGGATAATGACAGGATCCATACCAGCAGAGAAACAATGTATTGGTTGGGAATAAATTCTATTGATGTATTGAATTGGCCCGCATGCTCTCCGGATGTAAACCCTATTGATAATCTTTGTTGAGTATATTCGCGGAAGGAAAGACATATGAGACTGTATCAGAGCTTAAACACGCTCTTCGTCAGGAATGGCTTAAAATCGAGTTAGAACTCTTTGATAAATTGATTAAATCAATGAGAAGAAGATTTTTGACTTTATTCTTGCCAAAGCTTCTCAAATAAATTATTAGTTTCTGTTTTTCATTTAGTTTTATTAACTGTTGAAGCCATGGGTTATTTATTTGAAACAATAATAAATAAAAATACACTTGTTACGTTTTTGAAATTAATTTGTTGTTTGAATTAATTGCCATGGCCATTACTTTTACTCTCTATCATTTTTTTGTAATTATTTATAAATGACACCGCACTGTATTTGATGATCAAAAATGTCCAAATTTTTGTTTTGATTTTTTTTTTGCAAATTTGGACATGTGTACAAAATGAGTCAATATTTATTTAGAACATCGAAAATAGAATGCATTTTTATAAATGTTCTAAATAATTGCATACTACATTTACTTTGAAACAACAATTGAAAAAAATTTGTTTAAAATAAATACTCTAACCTTTTTCCAAAAAAAAATTTAAAATTAATATTTTTTTGAAAAATCAAAAGGTATTTAGGTTTCTACAGATTAACTTATTTAACGGGTATATTTTAAAATCATACACTAGCATTCAGTTACTTAGAACAAATTATTATACATTTTATATTTGATTTTCGTAAGAAAATGGTGACCCGTTTCGAGAGATAGAATTTTGAAAAAAGTATGACATTTTGAAACAAAAATAAGACAATGAAATTTTTGGTCATCAAATATTATTGAGATTATTATTATTTAGAGCAATACAAAAATTAATTTTTCTTATTGAAAGAAGCCAAGTTAAGAAAAATAACTTAGGGACAAACTTTATTTCTGACCAAAAAATGTCTATGTCAAATACTACTAGTTTTGATCCAAAATAAGAAATTGGAAAACATTAAACACTAGTTTTGAACTAGACAAAATAAACGGACCCACTATTTTTGACCTATCTAATAAAGAAATGTCTGAAGTAACTAAATTATTTGAGGGTATAGTAAAACATCGTCTGTATTTTAGTATAAAAGAGTATATTTGCGTTGAAGAACATGGGTTTATGTCAGACAAGTCTACTTTAACAAATCTCATGCTTTATTGTAAATATGTCGTTATCAGGTAGATACTATCTAGACAAACTTTATAAAAGCATTTGGTTCTACTTGTCATGAAATTCTTCTAGCTAAACTTCGAGCTTTTGGCATTCACGGATTGCTTCTGAAATGGATTTCCAGCTATCTTTATAAGAGAACACAATGTGTGAACTTTGGGAAATTTTTCTCTAATATCATACAAGCTTCATCAGGAGTTCCTCAAGGTAGCCATCTGGGACCACTTCTTTTCAGTATATTTGTTAATGATATCCCCTCTCTTCTTAAAAATGCATCTTGTTTGATGTATGCTGATAACATGAACATTTTTTTTTGATCAGCAAAATCTTCAAAATGATTTAAATGTTTTAACCGATTGGTGTGATACGAATATCCTTCCAATAAATATCACAAATTGTAATGTGTTTACGGCACATCGTATTTTAGTTCCAATGATCCACAACTACCATATGTTCAACCAGACTCTTAATCGCAAATCTGAGATTCGTGATCTTGGAGTCATTTTTGATATGAAGTTGTCTTTTTAGTTACATATAAATTAATTAAGTAACTGTAAGGGCTTATTCAATGCTTGATTTCGTCAAGCGAAACTGCAACGACTTTTCTAGCCCTTATGCTCTGAAATCAGTGTACTTGTAATTTGTTCGTCCGATCCTTGAGTATTGTTCAATTGTTTGGTGTCCTTCTACTTCCATTGGGATAACTCGTATTGAAAGAATTCAAAAGGCTTTCACAAGATTTGTTGTTAGGCATCTGAAATGGAGAATTGATACTCCTTCATATCCGTCAAGATGTGCTTTGATTGGACATGATTCTTTACAAAAAAGGCGTTCTGTTCAATGTGTACTGTTTGTCCATGATACATTTTCATACCGTATAAAATGCCCACAAATCATTTATAATTTTGAAATCTATATTCCGAAGCAAAGATTGCGTCTTCCGATCCTAAACAAAGATGTAATTATAGACATCTAATTAGATGAAGAAAGATGCATACAATTTTTCACCACTAAATGTAATGAACTTGATCTTTCTACAAACTGATGTGAATTTAAAATCGAATTGTAAACTGTATTATAAATTAGCTTGAAGTATTTAATTATATTTTTCTATCAAAATTGTTAGTAATCTGTAAGATTTATATCCGTAGATGAATAATAAAATAAATAAATAAATTAAATTAAAAATAAAAATCTGGAAATACAATTTTTAACAAAGCAAAACCTGGAATAAATTTCATATGTTTTACAAGTAAAACTTAATTTCTCTTTGCAGAGGGAATTCGTGTACTGAACATTTTTCGCAATTTGAATTATTCGTTTAAGTTGTTTAGTATTTAAATACAAAGCTAAAAATTGAAAAAATCATAAGTATTTGTAAACTTTTATTACATAAAATCGATTTAGTGACAGAAGTTCTAATTTTTTTTTATTTGTTATTGCAGATCAATAATATTTTTCAGTTGTATATATGCTTATTTGAGAGATATAAGTAAATAAATAATGTGGCGCAAAAGTCAATTGAGAACTAGGGCCTAGTGACCCGTATATGGTATTTAAATTCAAAATTGTACATTAACCCAAATGCTATATAAATAAAATAACAAATTAAAGAGAGTAATAAAGTGATTGGTAGCACCCGTGGGATGATGGTAAGTGCGTTGAAAGCTCATAGATAGACAGATCAGTTCCTTATTCTTATTTAAATTCATATACTTATAACATTGAGCTCGAATACATAGACATATTTAACAATAATATTGTATAATAAGAATAGTTAGTGACAAAAATTATTTTTAGAAAAAATTGGTGATTCTACATCGATTTTATTTTGTGTGGGGTTACAAAAAATATAATGAAAGAAAAATAATTAATATAAATTATACATTGAAAATTATGCATTAGAAAAATAAAAATAGTTTTAGCAAAAAGAAATTTGAAAATTAAAAATATTTTTTAAAGTTAAGTTTCAGCAAACAAATCGTATTTGGTTACATAAAGAACTTTAATTTGAGTCAATGTAACGTAGCAAAGTTTCTATTTCTTGGTGGTCTGCGGCAAGAAGCCATAACTTTATTTCTTTTAAAAATCGCGCAAATATTTCTTATTTTACGAACTTCTATAGGAAGCGTATCAAAAAGTTTGCATTAAGTAATGGAATATAAGTTTCTGTAGCTTGTCGTACGAAAATATGGGACATTTACAATAAAGGTGGAATTACCTCTAAAACTCCGTGTGTCGGAAATCGGACTATTCAAATAACCAGCTCTTTTAAAAAACGCACTTTTAAAACTTAAAAAAAAATATAAATGTCTAACGGGAAGAATGTTTAAAGGCCTTAATAGTTCCATTGATGTTTTTAAGCGAGAGGTCTTACAAACGTTACGTATAGCTGATTTTTGAAAAACAGTGAGTTGTTGTACTTTGTTGACATAAACACCAACCCAACAGGGTATTCCATATTGCAACTTGGAATGGAAAATGACAAAATAAACCATCTTTAACAAATTTGTGTGTGTCCCAGTTAATGTTTTGATCAATATAGATGCCGAAGTATTTAATGTCTTTAACTTTTAACGATTAAGGCAATCGTGAAAATGAAAAATGAATGATACGTCTGGAAAGATACTACCTCTTAGGTGGAAAAACATTAATTTTGTTTACAGGTAACTCAACAACACAGGTAACTTAGTTAATATCTGAAATAAGATTCAATAGACTATAGCTACAGTATGCAATTCCAAGGTCATCGGCAAAGGCTCTGACTTTAACTCGGAAAGGAATTGAAAAAAGGTAATTAATATAAACTAAAAATAAAATTAGGC
The DNA here is from genome assembly GCF_945859685.1 of Eupeodes corollae. Lineage (NCBI taxonomy): Eukaryota > Metazoa > Arthropoda > Insecta > Diptera > Syrphidae > Eupeodes > Eupeodes corollae. Next base: position 54,816,066 of record NC_079147.1, read on the forward strand.
CCAGCACGAATCCCAGTTGGACTCCCAAAAGACTGTCATACGAGAGGTATTGGGTTCGATCCTTACCTGTGCCACTAAAGTTTTTTCCACGGGTATTGCCTTTTGCGATGAATTGAAAAATTTTCCAAGAGTAATGTTTGTCATGAAAAGTGCTTCCTCAAATAAGCCTTATGGATTCGGCATATAAACTGTAGGGCCTTCCATCCCTGATAACAGTACTCCCACACAAGAAGTTGAGAGTTGTAAGTCACTAGGCCCTGGTTCTCTCAGGACTGTTTCGCCACCTAATTTTCCTTTTTATTCAAGAGATTAAGAATAAGCTCATTATCAGAATAAAAATATCTTCTTTAAAAGTTGTCTTGCTAATTATAAATTACAAGCTAGAGTTGCTTATCATTACACTTATCATGAAGCCTGACTGTAGAATAATACTTTAGCAAGTTTAGCATTAATTTTAATATTTTGTTTTGCATTCTTGGAAGCTTTTTTAAATGGATTTTAGCGCAGTCAAATTGCACTGCAGCATTTAAAATAAGTAAAGGTTAGAAAATATGTATGAATATCAACATTTTATTATACGCACCAAAACCTGAGTTGGGGCATAGAATTGGTATAAAATAGGATTATAAGTTTCGTTTTGTTAATTGTCTTGGCGATATGCTTGTTAAAAGTCAATTACTCGTCAAGTGTTACCCTTAGGTACTTGTAGTTTTTACACCAAGGGATATCAACAACGTTTAGCTGTAACTAAGTTTGTCGCAAAAATCAGATTTTCTTCGCCGAGAAAACCATATAGCTTGTGGTTTTTGAGCACAAACGTTGCTTTTCCACTTATGAAAATAGTTTGTTATTGTATTCATTGGGCATTATTGACTGCTAAGAACACATTGAGGAAATACGCTAGACGAAAAAAGAGCTGTGTCTGCAGTAAACATAGCAAATTTATTGTTTAAGTTTAAATTTGTCAGATCAGGCACATAAACGTTGAAAGGTAAGGTCCAAGTACAGACAACTTTAGAAATGCACTAATTTTATCGTATAGAATAGTATCGTACAGCAAATTTTTTGTTTTGTAAAAAAAATTGCATTAATTTTGTGAGATGTTTTGGAAAACCAAACATCATAAGTTTGTTAATTAACTCGTCGTGCCACATATTGGTAAATACTTTTCGATGTCCAAAAGTACAAGACATATTTATAATTTTAAATGAGGCGATTATTAACTTCTCATAGAAAGTTTTTTTAATCGGTATGATTTTTCGAATTGAAAATTTTCTTGACGTTTCAACGTTCCTTGAGCTCTCATACAGATAATAATGAAGAAAGACACAGAAAGGACTCTCAAAAAATTTGAGTGGGTGTATTTTTTAGCATAGCAATTTAAAAAAAAAGTTGAACTTTTTGGTTAACCCAAAATATCTCACGAATAAAAAACGCTTAAGGCTTGAATAAAATTTTAAATTACATAACGTGATACCAAACAAGTATTTTTGGAAAAAAATAAAATTATCGGTTTTTTTATAAATCAAAAAATTACGTTTTTCAAATCTAATAAAATTTTAAGAAAAATCGAAAAGACTGTTTTGTATATAAAAAAAAAACAAAAACATTACCAACAAATGGTAAAAATTGATTTTCGGGTCAAAAATTTGAGATCATGTCTTAAAACTAAATAAATCTTATAGGAAATGTTGTTTTTATCATTTGGTAAGGCTTTGAGAAAAAACGAACTTACAGATTTCTTGAAAAGAAAATTCTAATACTTGGTAAAAATTTACTTTCCACTCAAATATCTTTCTAAAAATTAAAAATATTGGCTTCAAACTTATTTTATCTCACAGAAAATATTGTTTTTTCACAAAAATCCAACAGTCCGTTTTTTCATAAAAAAATAAAATCTGCTAAAAATAGTACGAAAATTGGTATAAATGTTTGGTTTTCGATATCTCATAAACAATAGGAGACATTGACTTCAAACTACATAGTTCCATTCATCCAACACAAAATTTTTAGAAATGCTACTTAAATTATTAAAAATTGGTTTTCGACTAAAAATCTCGTTAACGAAAATTTGTCAGTTTATAGAAATAAATTGTTTAGAAATTAATAAAAAGCAAAAAAAGGATGGGATGCAAGCCACTCTGTTAATTTCGCATTAGTGCCCTTCTATCTTTATATCGAAAAGTCTCACTTAATATTTATAACAAGATTTTGTGGAACCTAAAAAAAGTTTGAAGTTACTATCGTTTTTACTTCTTTTTTCCATATACCCAAGTCAAAAACCTATTTTTTTAAGAAATTGTATCCAAATGTCAACAACAATTTTGTCATAAATTTGATTTCAACATCTTTTTTTTTTCAAGAGGCATTTTATTCGAAACCAAATGTAATTAGTTTTTATAAACATGGAAAGTATTTATTTATTATATAAAAATAAATGATGTTTTTTGTTTGTAAATTACCATATTTATTTAAACAACAATATTCTGTATATAATTTTGTATTTAAGATATTCGAGTGAATTTCTAATTATACTCGTTGCAGAAAATTTTGCATTGATAAACAAAATATTTCATCAGTTTTTAAGAATGTAACATAATTTGCAACAATAAATAAATTAACCAAAAATATGATATTAATACGAAATTAAAGTTGTAATAAACAAAAATTGAATCATTAAAAAAATTTGTGTTAACTTCGCAAATTTTTAAATTGAAAAAATAACTTGATGTATTTTCTGAAAAGTTGATTAAAATTGAAATAGTTCTTCAATCTGTTTGGTATTTAAGTTAACTAAGACGAAACAAGAAATTTCTCGCTCCCCTGATCTGGGTAGGTACAACGAAAAAAAGCTAATGTTAACAATATCATCCTTGACTTTTTTCTTGCCCCACCTCAATTAAAAGATATTTTAACGAAAATAGTAAGTATTCAAATAGTTTAACCATAATATTCGCCTAAATTGAATAGTACTGTGAACTACAGAGATTTGCTCTTCAGCCGTACTACGCGAATGAAGAATGCTTAAACTCTTCGTCCTCATTGTCGACAATTTGTTAACCTCTTCCTTTTTCCTTGTGCTCCCGATTTATTTCTGCCATTTTAAATGAATACAAAAGTTTTCTGGGGTGAATATAAAAAAAAAAATTTCAATATATTGTATTCAAAAATATATTAAAAAATGTGTTTTTAATTTGTTTTGTTTTAAAGATTTGCAAAATAAATAAAAACTAAATATTTTTGTTTTGTTTGAATCACGCCCCACACGCACCTTTGAATTGCTTATCGACACTAATATCCACTTTCGGATATTAAGTCGGCATACCTGAATAATAAAACAATCAAAGAATAGGCTTGCAAACCCGTTTTTAAATTAATAAATTGAAAAATTAATTCCTAATTGATTACCAACTGTGGTAACTTATGTAATATTTACAAAATAAAGTTCTACGATTTATTTGACTTCGAACTATAAAAGTGAAACCAACCAATAATAAAGGAGGCAAAATTATTATGTTTACTTTAGTTTCACTTTCACTTGACAAGTCTGAGTCAGACTTCATTTGGTAGATAGCAATGAATTACGTATATATCACGACTTAGCTGCGTTAAGAGACTTGAGATTTTTTTTTTTTAACACGAGACTATTTGCGTTGCGTAGGAGAAGAAACACAGTCTGAAATCCTCTGTAAACCAAAAAGAACCTGCTTGAAAACGTGCAAATCCAGTTAAGAAAAGTTATGGGCAGGTTCGCTTGTATACTTGGTGCACAATGCACATCTAGCTGTAGGCTGCAAGGCAACAATAATGTCTCAATTGGATTTTTACAGTTTTTCTATAAATGTATGTGTAACTTACATACCCACCTCTATCGGCAAGTGTAAGCTATAAGAATTTTTTCAAATCATTGAAGTCGCCATATACCTACAGTGAGGCGAGGCAAGAGAGGAGTTGTTTTCCAAATAAAAATATGTAGGTGACCACCACATCAGCCACTGCATGCTTTCACTTGAATTCTGCATGTTAAAAAGCGGTAGGTAAGTTAAACTTGGATTATTTTATACCTAACTACCATCAGTCATCAATAAAATTCCATTAAAACAATCATCACCAATCCATTTAAGTTTTAACTTTACCGGTTGAATTTTTTGAATTCTTATGCATTTACGAACAAAAAGAAAAAAGTGAAATTAAAATCAAGTTTTGGAATTTCACACAAAATCATGCAAGGCAAACAAATTTAACTTTTTGGTCTGCAATCAAATCGTAAATGTAAATAGTTTCTCAAAATACTTTCAAAAGTAAAACCTCAAATTTTATTGCTAGGAATCAGTTTTAAGTTTTCCAAGAAAAAAAGGTGCAGCACACACAAAAGAGATTCTTTGCTCTAGATGATGGTGAAGGTCGTTAAAAGAACAACTGATGCGTCCTCATTAAAAGGAGATAATATTTATTGTGAAATTAAATGTTCCTCCAGTTTCAGGAATAACCAACGAAGCTAACACGTTCAGTTCCAGCAATTTTTACTTTCACTTAAATGAGATAAAATGTGTTTTGTCGAGAATTTGGCTTAAGGTTTTTTAGGGTTCAGTTGTTTTTAGATTATTTTAATGGTAGGTGATGTGTTTTGCGGGTTTTGAATGTTACACACATTAGTATATACATAAAAAGAAAGTAAAGGATTCTTTGTTAAGCGAGTACAAGCATTCGTCTGGGGCTGATGGTATATCAAATGTGTTTGTTAAACGAATTTCATGTTTCGTAATTGATGTTTTCGCCTGTTTTTTGCAGGGATTTTCTCTGATGCTCTCAAAACTGCTGATGTCATACTATAATTTAAAGAAAGGTTCGGCAAGTATTAGACCTATATTTCTTCTTCCCGTCTTTAGTAAGATTTTTGAAAAAGTTATAAAAACAAGGATGGTTATCTTTTTGAACAAAACAAATTTTTTAATCCTGTCCAATTTGGGTTTCAGAAGGGAAAATCAACAGAACGCTAATTACAGTTTTCTGACTAAATAACGATCAATTTAGATAAAAAACAGTTCACAGCTGGTTTATTTATTGATATAAGAAAGGCTTTAAATATGGTTAACCATAAAATCTTACTGCAAAATTAGAAAATGTTGGATTCCGCGGTTTTATGTTAAAGTGGTTCGGATCTTATCTTGAAAACAGGTGTTAGAGAGTGAAGTTGGATGAGATCAGAAGCGAATTTTTGTTTCTCAACCTCGGTGTACCCCAAGGATCTGTTTTGGGACCAATTTTATTCCTAGTGTACATAAATTCACTCTCTGTTTACTCTTGATTTCATAGGTAAACCAGCTGCGTTTGCGGATGATGTTGGTTTTTCTTACGGCACTAATAGTCGATTCGTAGTACCCGTGGCATGATGGTTAGTGCAATGGACTGTCATGCGAGAGGTCTTGGGTTCGATCCCTGCCTATGCCATCTAAAGTCTTTTCACGGGTACTGAGAGAATTTGACAAATTCTCCAAGAGTAACTCTTGTCATGAAAAGTGCTTTCTCATATAAACTGTAGGGCCTTCCATCTCTGACAACAGTACTCGCACACAGGAATGGTTGAGAGTTGTCAGTCACTAGGATCTAGTTCTCAAACGGACTGTTGCGCCACCCAATAAATAAATAAATAAACTAATAGTCGATTGGATTTGGTCTCAGATATGAATGGGGTCCTTGAGTTTTTGAGAATATGGTTTTCGGTACACAATTTGGTAATTAGGTCGAAAACTCCGCTAATGTTGTTCAGCTTATCATCCTTCCAAGACGTTGAAGCTATTTTCAGTACCATGTCAAGAATGTCAAAAGTTCAAGCTTTCTAACTCTAACTTTTAACCGGGACCAAGACTTATCTTACTTATACTAACCAAAACTGTGCGTGCAATTGTTTTTCACTTACCCCTTGAAAATGATTCCAAAATGAAATTCTCAATTCATACGGATAACTTGGGAAAGTACTTAAGAAGTACAATGAGGCACTTTTACTTTTTGTACAACTTAGTTTCAACTGAGCTTTTAAGAACCATTTACTATGGCACTTTCCAGTCTAAGCTACAATATGGAAAAAATGATGATGTGGTCTTGGACAACCGTTGATACCACAGTTTCTCTTCTTGGCACAAACTCTCCAATCGTGTTTAGAGGAATCCAAACAAGTGAAGCATATAAAATTCTCTTCTACAAATAAAAGTCTTTGATCCTCTCGCAACGCTGTTTGTGAAAAAATTTAGAAGGAGCTTCAACACTTTTTGATTCAGAATGAACACAAGCTCGTGACTTATTAGATCTGGAGACAATTCAATAACTTTTTCCGTTAACTACAATTTAAAAACTAATTACCAAAAGATCATAAAACTAACCCATTAACACCCAAAGGTATTTAAAATAAAAAATATTTGTTTTTTATAGTATTTTATGTTTATTAAGGTGAAAGTTAATATATATTAAAAAAAAATATATATACAAACAAAATTGTATTTAACAGTTATGGAGGTCGGGAATTATAGTAGATCACCTTTGTAGCTGTTTGCTAGCTTGTGGAGCCTCCAGGCATTGGACGTAGTAGACGAGATCATGGCTGTGAATAGGTTCCACCACCACTTTTTATCTCTTATTTCAATGGAGTAAGTGTTGATGAACCGGTCATGCAAATCAACAGCACCCATGTTCGTGTTGTAGTTTTTGAAAAGAAATGGCTGAGGAATATTGACTTTCTTCTGCTCATCCGTGCTCCACCATTTGACATTTTCAAGAGGTTCGATCTGGTCGTAGTTCGTCGCCATCGTTACGATGCTATTGTCTTTCCATTTGACAAAAAGCAATTCACATCTTTTATCAAATTAGTAGTCAAAAGTTCCCCTTTTCAGCTTTTTATATTCTGTATTAGAAGTTAGAGGACATTTTTTTAACCGATTATCCCGAGCTGTTCCGGTTGCTCTAAATTTTTTTTCTTTCAAAATCTTTATTAGGATATAACTAGTAAAAAAGTTATCGAAATAAATAACATGGTCACTTGGACAGTCAACATTCCTTAGAAGTACGAGAACCACTCTAGGCCCTAATGGGCTTTCAATGAAGGCCTTACGTTTTTAGCTCCGCAAAATGTATTGAGTTCATACATGTAGCCATCTTTCCTGGAAAGCATCCAATTTTTGAAACCAAATCTCACAGGGTTTCCTCTTATAAAGTGCTTAGAAGAATGTCGACCGAAATACTTCACCATTGATTCGTCTATAGATAAATGCTCATGCATATATCCCCACTTTTGAAACTTTTGGCACAAAAGTTTACTAAGCGGACGGAGTTTTGCCATTTTATCGTTCATGTCAAGGGTATTATTATCAGCAAAATGAATGAATCGTTTTATTCCTTGAAATCTGTTCCTGGACATACTGTTTGCAATAATAGGTACATGTGTATCAGCTGCTTGTTTCCAGTACATGAATTCTCTTGATTCAGTGTGATAGTCCGAAAATAGAAGGAATCCAATAAAAATGTTTAAGTCTTCATCATTGAACGAAAAGCTGTGTGTATTTTGTTTTGGCCTGCATACAACATTTTTTTATTTACGATAAGTTGCCATAATTCGACATCAAACAGTTTTTCAAAGACTTGAACTTCATTGAGGCCAACCAAATCAGAAGCGCAGCTTTGGATTCTAGCCAAATAATTCGTTGTTGGATTTATTAGATCTGTTGACGTAATTGACTTTGTCCATAACGGTAGAGCAAACTCTAAGCTCAGACAATGGAATATCATCTTCGCTGTCAAATTCACTGTCGTCTTAGGCTAAATAAGTTTCCACAAAAACCTCACCTGGAACATCTTGTGGTAACTGTATTGTCTTGAAGTTATCTTCATCGATATCCTCTTCATCCGTAACATAATCCGCCGGTGGAGGAATCATGACGATATCAGCATTGACTATCTTTGTAATAATATCAATTTCTTGCAGGACGGATTGTGAAAACGTTTTCCATAAAATATTTTTGTAGAAATAGATTTAAAATCCATTTTGGATATCTACTTAAAATAAAACGCACTGTCCTTTTTAAAGAACATCTAACTTAAGCTTTGCTTACCTCCGTATGTTTATACAAAACTACGTGGGGACTAATTTTTAACTGATCTTTATGTTTATTTTGTATTAAATTCTGCAGAAACAATCAAGTTATCTCGTTGATTGAATTTTTGGAAGAAACAAACATTTTTGATGGAATCGAAACTTAGAATATTTTAAAATGCTTTGCGCAAAAAGACAATGCAACAAACGCCTACTTCGATAAAAAAAAATAAGCCGAAAAAGCCTTTAAACAGATAAATTTTAATTCATAGCCTACTTTTATATGCACATAAGTTATCTGCATTTTGCTGTACTCTAAAAAGGACAGTGGGAGAGAATGGGCTAATGAAACATGATACAAAAATATGGCTTGATGACCTGCCAATTAAATTTTTATCAAATTTTTATCGAATGCTAAAGGCAATGTTTCTTATAAATTAAAATCATTTCGAACCAATAATCTCAAACTTTCAAAAAGATATTTGAGTCGAAAATTACTAAAGCCTCAACTTTTAGTAATGTTTTGCTAAGGGTATTATTTTTTGTTTATTTAATCTGAATGTTAAAAATAATATTTTTCATAACATAAATTTAAAAAGATATTTGAATCGAAAGTCAATTTTTAACAACTTTTATTCATTTTGTTTTTATTTTTGAAAAAAAAAACTGTTAATTACTTTTTTTTATTTTACTGAATGTTGACAACAATTTTGTAAAAATAAAATTAGCTTAATTCCAATATCTCAAAGTTTTGAAAAGATATAGAGTTCAAAAATCAACTTTTACCAACTTTTAGTAATGATTTTTTTGGATTTTTATTTTTTATACAAAAAAGTTGTTATTAAGATTTTACTTAAAATTTTACCAGATGTCAAAAACCTTATTCTTAAACCCGTTTTTCGTTAGTAAAATATTTATTTGATTTATGGAAAACCGTTAACTGAGTTATTTTGCAAAAATATACTTGTTTGGTACAAAGCATTATTGGTTCGTGATATATTTTGGGTAACCCAAAATGTTTACCTGTTTTTTAAATTGATATGGTAAAAAAACACCCACTCAATTTTCTTGAGAGCCCTTTCTGCATCATAACAAAATTTATTTGAAGTCGACTGGGTTCTTAAGTCCTATTCCAAGTCCGAACGGCTAATTGTAGGATATATATAATTTCAGTTGGAGGATTTGTCAATTCCTCGAACACATGAAAAAAAAACTTAAGGTGGCACAGACAGAGATTTAACCCAAGACCTCTTACATGATAGTCCTAAAAACAACCTCCGTCCAAAAATCGATTTCATCGGTCAAGTTCAGTATAATTTGTGAAAGAAAAATTTTGATGGATGTAAAAGTACACACATATTAAATACATAACATAATATCATTTTTGTGGAAAGCCTGTATTGCAAAAACCCAAAAAACAGAAAACCTTTTAATGAAAAACATCTTTACACAGACAAAAAAAAATATTATATTTCTAAAAACTAAATTATAATCAGAGCTACGAATAACCCTTAGAAATTCCTATCACTTCATTTTTCAGAAAATAAAGTTAATATATAAATTGGGTTACACTTTTACAACAAAGCAACAACCACCCAACTGAAATTTCCCAAGTTTTTTCCAGACAGTCAATGCACTGCGCTTATTTTCGTTAACAAACATACAGAAGTATCTATAGTCTCGAAAGATGCAATTCTCTTGGCGTTTTTTCAATTATCTTATACCTCTCAAGAAAATCCAATGATTTGTATATTTACTCAGCTGACACTGAGACGTATCAAGACAAATCACTTGTAAAGATGCTTATCATTTGTCATGATAAATCGCATGATGATTCTAGAATCATGGTGTAATAATAAGTTTATATTGAAACCCATTTCTAAACGCTTCGCCGTCATCGTCGTCTGATGAAAATTACGTTGCAATTTCTTGATTTTTGTTCTCAAGTGGGTTGTGGGTTTCAAAACAAAATCTTTTCAAATATTCGCAGTAAATTGTTTTGATTTCTTTGTATTTTTTAACAGATAACAAAGAGTTTCTTTCTAAGGATATCCAATTTTAGGTTGGTATTTTTCGCAATTGAAATGAAATATCTCAAAAGACGAACTCTAGACTATTCTCCGTGATTTTAGATCATCTTGTTTATCTTTTTTTTTATTCAAAGTAGAAATGTCGCCACGTGCTTATGCGCTTCAATTAACTGAAGAAGTGAAGACTGATAATGATGTTGTAAATAATGGCTGATTATACTCTATTTTGAAAAATCCTCGTTACGTAGGTGGTTAATATCGGCAATTTATGAAGATTTTTGTAATGGTTAGAAAACAACGAATCAAAATAAATTGGCCCAACATTTTGATACATAATGTAACACAATTATTTATCTGCATATATTTAGATACTGATGGTTTGTCTACGTCCTTGCCAGTGTTTTATTATGTCTTCGGTCTTAAATCAACAAGTAGACATATTTATCTTTGTTTTTTGATTTAGATGAAAGTCATAAAAGCAATTGTCAAAGATAATGTCATGTCATGATAATTTTATCATTTCACACGAGTATTATTAAACTTTTTCCAATCAAAAGTAATTTATAAATGCGTTTGAAGACTAATTGTCAACTTCAATTTTATTATCATGATTCCCTTTCTCTTCAAAGTTAATATTAAATAGTTAACCAAACTATTAAAGTTAAATCGAAAACAAAACGGAAGCCTTTGTGTGCTTTTCAATAACCAAGATCAAAACTAATCATAAGTTTTCCAGGGCACCATCAGCATCAGTAACTTTCTAATAATTGCTGACTGAATATAAAAAATAATTGAAAATAATTCTAAAGCAAAATTGTGCTGAACTAATTTTATAATTTTATAAAAATGCCATGCAACACCTCTCCTCTATTTGCAATCTTTAATTGAATTATATTTAATAATTGAGGAATACATAATTTATTAGAAAATAAAAGTTTAATAGCCTTAAGCAAATTTGTTTTAACGTGTATATGTAAGTGATATACATACGTATTCACTTCTTTTATATTCAAGACTTTTTTCCGTAGGCTAAAGATTGATGTAATTCTGGAGCTTATTTTGTTTGCCTTGTTTTTAAGTAGAAATGTATTAAATCAGAATCAAAATGATGTTGAAAACGGGTGTCTTTTTAAATTTGAGCTGAAAGTTTAAATCAAACTGCAAACTGTAAAGCAATGTAGAGTTCTCGCTGATCCGGCCACGCGTTCCTATGGCTATCGTTTTTTTTTTTGTCATATTACATTGTGGTAAACTGTTGAAGGGGAACGGTAAGAAAACATCAGACATGGGCACCACCATGTTTTTTTCAAATAGATGCCTTTTGTAAAAAACATGGCGACTTTAATGATTGATTTTTTCTATCGTTACCCTTATTACAATGAAACTAATATAAACGAATGATATAACTTGCAAAACTTGTAAGGGTGCAAAATTTTCGGATTATTTGGAAAGCACAGCCTCCACGAAGAAACAACAGATAACGGCTTCCGACTAATCGACTTTGCTGCAGCTCGTAATATGGTGATAAGTAGCACTAGGTTTCCAAGACGGAAGATCTACAAAGAACCTAGCGCGAATATCGAACGACAAAAAAACATGTGCGGCCCAAAGAAAGAAGTTCAACATCGGTTGCCTTACCAATGCCAGAGACTACAGTGAGCTCCTGAGCGAGCGACTCTCGGCCGCCGTCCTCCCAAATACTATAGACGTCAACACATTGTGGAACCAATATCGCGAAATAATAAGAAATGTAACCGAGACCACCATAGGTTACCAGCCAACCCCGAAAAAGAACCCATGGTATTATGATGAGTGCGTGAAATTGAAATGAGAGACGGAAAATGCACGTGTGCAGTGCAGATGCTGAAACGGAAAACAAGAGCAGCAAGGGAAGAGTACCGCACGAAAAGGTGAAATGAGAAAAAGACCCTGTGAAGAAAAGAACATCCGCATTTTTTCAGCTTAAAGATCTAGAGAAGTCTCGGGCCAAGAAAAACACCCGCCGTTTTTTAAAAGGTCGAAGCAATTAACTTCTGGTTTAAGAACCGGACACAAGCTCTTTTAAACAGTGAAGGAAACCTATTCACCGAAGCACAGGGAATTGTAGATGTTTTCAAACAGCACTTCCAACAGCTGCTGAATGCGCAAAATGTCGAGCAAGATAATGACGAAAGGGAAGCAAGCCCCAGCAGAGAATAGGTAGAAAGAGCCATCCAAAAGCTAAAAATTAACAAGTCCGCCGGGTTAGATGGCATACCCGCGGAACTCTTTAAACATGGAGGAAGTGTTTTGACAAACCGCTTGCACCAGGTCATCACCAAAGTGTGAGAGGAAGAATGCATACCCATCGATTGGTCGATAGGCTCCATATGCCCCATCTACAAAAAAGGCGACCCGATGTTATACAAAAACTACCTTGGCATATCCCTGCTTAATGGTGCATACAAAATCCTATCCAACGTATTGAGGGTGAGCGTCTTAAACCTTTCTACAACACAAATATCGGCACGTACCAGTGTGGCTTTAGGTCAGGCAGAACAATGATAGACCAAATACGCACACAATCCGAAACCCACCATCTATTCATCGACTTTAAAGCTGCTTATGATAGTCGCCAAGAGCTTATGATGGCTGAATTCGGGATCCCGAACAAACTGATCCAGCTATGCCGCATGACGCTAAACAATACGCGCAGTGTACTGTGCAAATGTGACTTCTTCAACATAGTCTTGGAGCAGATAGTGCGTAAGGCAGGTGTGAGCACGGAGGGCACTATCTTCAACAAATCCACCCAGCTCCTAGGCTATGCGGACGATATAAACATAATCGGTCGATCCAAGAGAGCTGTGCTTGAGGCCTTCACAGCGATTGAAGAACAGGCGAAACTAGTTGGTCTTGAAGTGAATGAGGACAAAACAAAGTACATGTTATCAACAAACAAAGCAACATCTGTCCGCCACCTAGGACAAAACGTCACTATTGGTAGCAGCAATTTCGAGGTAGTTAAGGAGTTCACCTTCCTTTGAACAAACATCAATCCCACGAACGACACCGCTCCAGCCAAGAAAGTCTTCTCAGCCCCCAGGTTCAAGACGACAAATAAGACCGAACCTACGGTACAATGACCAAGTGACTGCGCTTGGACTCCATGACTGGAAAGTGCATGCGAGGGATCTTTTAAGATGGAAGACTGTAGTATCTCAGGCTCTCAGCCTTCATGGATTGTGAGCCGGATAAGTAAGTAAGTATAAGTAATGTAAAGCAAAAATCAGAATATTATTTTTATTCAAGTTTGTAACAAATGAGTATATTACATAGCTTTTAGGTAATAGCTCGTGACAGTTAAACTTATAAATGAGGTAGGTAACGTAGGGTGGATAGTTTAAAATCTTCTAACAATAATATTTGTTATGTGGACTAAAAATACTTTAAATTTATATTTAATGTAGCACTAATCGATGCACAATATTTTTGTTTAACCTGTGTTTCGCTTAAACAAATAGACTCGATTGTGTTCCTACACATAAACATACAAAATATAGGTAGCTAACCGTGAGAAAAACATTGTTTACCTTTGAGACTTATTTATATATATGTTAAAAGCTTAAAAAATTGGTAACTGTTATCGTCTTGAGGGTATAATAGAATCTGAAGGTATCATTGGAATACGTGGCTACAGGAACACTTTTGATTTGGTTTCCGGTGATTACCGGAATTGACAAAGTAAAATTCACTCCATCTCGTTTACTACAAAATAAATTTAACCTTTACTCAAGCCTCAGTAACATGTTGTAGTTATGCTATTAAATTGTAGCTTATACAAAACTTTTGGAAGTTTAACATAGCGCCATCTATTGAATAATAACTCATTCCATTCAACAGATTTTGACATCTGTTGATAATTGTGACTGTCAAATAATAGACAAATAATTTGCAATCAAATAATATAACGATCATAAATTGAGATATTAGCTTACATTTCAATTTATATACATATGTATATCCTTTCTTTCAAGTTGAAGCAAATTGGATATGGTGTACAAATTTGATTAAAATCGGTTAAGTAGTTTAGGATTCTACTGCGGACATCGTTTCACGTAATTTTTCTGCATTAAGAACTTAAAATTCATAAATGGCTCGAAGTAATGAGAGTTTCTAGTAGCTTAGAAAGATACTAAACATTTTTACACTTTGTCCAGAATGTAAATATTTTGCTTTGCAAAACCATCATGATTTACCTTTTTTAAGATTTAAGAGTTATGTTTCAAAAATTTTACCTGAAGATCGAACTTTGGAATTGGTTTTCTTTGCATTGTGAAGGAGTTTGTGTTTAAGTGTTGAATAATAGGTGAAAAACGATAACCGCTCTGACGTAAAAATAAGGTCAAAATTTGTCAAAATTTGTCAAAATTTGTCAAAAAACATCTAAGAAAAATTCTGTCAACGCATTGACGAACTTCTACCACGAATAAATAATTCTAACCCCCAAATTATTGAATTTCTTCAAAACATTTTTTTTCCTAAAGTTGCTCTATCCTTTGCTTAACAAAAACCGTAAAGATACACCGAATTTATTTATTTATTGTTTTAAAGATACTAAATTTACAAGAATATGATAAATGCCATAAAATAGTATTCGTATCGCATTAAAGTTAATAATCATGATATTTTCTTTGAGAATTCGTATTTGAAAAATAAATATTCTAAAAGTTATTCAATGGTAAGTTCTATATGGGTTAGTTTGATAATAAAAAGAGACATAACTCTGTGGGATTATCTTCCGAAACTGTTTTGGTTTAAAAATTCAAACATTCGTGGCTATCTTTAAAAGTGCGTGCACAGAAAATCTCATTTATATAATAAACCGATGGATTGACACCCATCTTTTATGTAAATTATCAGTAAACCTCCATAATTTTGTATCTGTGAAAAAAGTTTTCTCCCACGGATATAAATATTTAGATAAGTGTGTCAACAAATACAAGTTTGGGTGTGTTTTTGTATCTGCTTATTACATAAGATCCAAGTTAAATGTTTTTTAAATTTTGTTTGGAATTTACAA
Organism: Eupeodes corollae; assembly: GCF_945859685.1. Lineage (NCBI taxonomy): Eukaryota > Metazoa > Arthropoda > Insecta > Diptera > Syrphidae > Eupeodes > Eupeodes corollae. The sequence goes on from NC_079147.1 coordinate 54,831,241, forward strand.
TAATTTATATTCATGTTCAAATTCTAAATTTGGTCACTTGGTGTGTTATTGACATTGTTCTAGTTTTATTTTCTATCATTTCAGAGGTTGGGCCAAATCGTCAATTTTTCTCAAAACTTGAAAGAATCTTGTTTAGAATTATATGAAAATTCAAAAATAATGGTCCTTTAAACCTCAAAATAGAATACACTGAGAAAAAAAAGTACAATTAAAAAAGAGACTTTAATACCTAAGATTATTTTATTAAAAGTTAAAATGACTAGTAAATTAATTTTCAAAAAAAAAGCTGGAATGCGACCTTACTAATAACTTCCCATCTTGTCTGTCGATTTGCCTTGAGTTTCTAGGTTTTCGTGTTGGGTTAAAAAAGTTGTCAGTTGAATTATTCTTAAAAATTTTAAAATTACCAACAAAATTTTGTATATAAACAAATAGTTTAGTTTGAAAATCTAGTTTTGTTAAATAGATTTTTAGTCGAAAACAAATTTTTTACCAATTTTAGAAGCATTTCTTAAATTTTTACAAATTGGATGAATGAAATTAATTTGAGAGATATGAAGAACCGAACAACAATATTTACCAGATTTGCGTACAATTTTTGTGTACATTTTTATTTTTTAATGAAACAACGGACTACTACTGAATGGGTATCGAAACAATATTTTCTGTGAAATAACAAAGTTTGAAGACAATATTTTTACTTTTTGAAAAGCTTATGAGTCGAAAGTACATTTTTTTGTAGAAAAACTATCATTTAGATTTTATTCAAAATGTTACTGAATGTTGACAACAATATTTTTTTAAAAGATAAAAGTAATTTAAAGCCACGATCTCTAACCTTTGAAAAGATATTTGAGTCGAAAATCAATTTGTACCAACTTTGAGTAAAGATTTTTTAGGTTTACATTTTTTATACAAGAAGTGGCAATTTGATTTTTCTTAAAAATTTCACCAGTTGTAAAAAACAAGATTATTCATTGAAAACAATTGTTTCAAGATTAAAGCATTTTTTATTCATAATATTTTCGAGGTGACAAATTATTTTTTTTTCAGTTTCTTTGATTTATGAAAAAATACCGTTAATTGAATTTTTTTCTAAGATATACTGGTTTGGTATTGCGTTCAAAAAAATAATATTGATTTTAATTCAAGTCTCTAGCGATATTAATTCCTGAGATATTTAGGGTTAACCAACATTTGTACCTCTTTTTTAAACTACTTTTGGTAGAAAAACCACCCGTGCAATTTTCTTGAGAGCCCTTTCTGTATCTTTCTGCATTATCATATGAATAACAAAATTTATTTGAAGTCGATATCTCAAAATATATATATATTTCGACTGCAGGGACCTTGAAACGTCGAGAACATGTCAAAATTTTCAATTTGACAAATCGGACCATTACAATAATTTCCTCTGGGAAGTTGAAAATTACAAGTTAGGTAAGTAAAACAAAAGTCTTAAATAATTGGCGGTTTAAAAATATGTACCTAATTGTAAAATGTGAATTTTAGAAATGCAAAAACAGTTTGACTCTTTTATCTGTATTGAACATGGATGCAAGAATATTGAACAATAAAGAAAGACTGAGTTAATTATTGTGTAAAAATGTTTAATAGGTTTTATGTGGCATTCAAGTTTTGGTAAAATTTTAAAAACATGTTCCTATAAATTGCACTATTTTGGAAATATTGTTCAGCAATGAACATACGTTTTTCTCTTCGTTAAAATGCCTATATTAGCTGTTAAATTTTCAATTTGCTTGTCAAAAATGTTCTAAAATAAATTAAAATTCGATCTTATAATCATTGGTTTATCATATAATATTTTTTTTTGGAATGTTAAGATCTCGAGCATTTCCTTACATATTATCATTTCTGGTTTCTTCTTTTCAAAATCGTTTTTGACTTCTTGCAATTTTAGGTCTCTTTGGATGAAACTGAAGAAGACTTTTTTTTGCTTTTATTGTAGTACGAACATAAGAACATCTGTTATTGTATGTTAGATTAGGAATTTGGTTTTGATATTATCCATTGTGTTTTTTTGTATAACAGTATTTCATTTAAGATTAATGTTACATATTTAAAACTATTCTTTTTTAATTAAACAATTGTACACATATAAACAAATAAATAAATTGGGTGGCGTCTTACGTGGTAGATTAATGGAACTGAAAATCTATCCTGTATTAGACCGCATCTATCTAAAAAGAGGAATGCTTCTGGTGGAATGAAGCCGCTCAAGCGAGAACTTGATTCGAGCCCCGTTGTATAGGACCTCGTTGGAATAGTAATGCACATAAGAAGATTCGGGTGTTCGATATAAGCCGGTACAGCGTCGTAAACACTGCCGCTTGAACACCCGAAACTTCTCCATCTAGGAAGGAGCAACGCAAAAGCAAACATGACAACCATAAACGATCATCGGCCTTATGAGGGCCATGTAGCAAATTACCTTCACTCTGGATTCAAGCCGACTGCTAAAAAACAGCCGTTACGTCAATGCGAAGGCTCCTCTGGCTCTGGTCAGAGCAGCATTTATACATATGTCTGTCGAAATATAAATACTGATCTAACCAGATACCGAGGTACTTCACAACACTTTTGCTTGCTAATGGCTTACCGTGAAGATCAACGATGACCATCTTGTGCCAATTCCTATACGTATCCCTCGTGGCCCTAGCCAACGGAGTCCGGAACAAAAGTGTCTCCGACTTCTGGACAGTTGCCAGTCTTCGCAATATCGCTGAATCTTGTTAAAATCACACTGCAAGTGAATTCTAATAACCTTAACCTTTTGGGCCCTTCTGTACGCAATTAGATCGTCGGCGTAAAAGTCGACGCACTAACCATCATGCCATGGGTATAACATAAACACATATTTTTATTTACTGTTTATGAGGTTTTCGCAAAATTTGTATGTTATGTTAATTTATTTTCCAAAAACTATTTTATACTTGCGTTATAAAATTCTTTGTCGTCTGACATATAATCCATTTCGGAATGAATTTAAATAGAGCCTTTGAAAGAAGTAAGATTATTGTTTAACCGAGTTCTAATATCCTACAGGCTACAATTTGAGGATTTAATAAATTGAAGTTCAAACTCAAATAGAGATCTAAATCAGATTTGTTATGCTTAAAAGCTTGATGAATAAATGAATAAGAACTCAATCAAATATTAAATTTAAAAAAACAACCAGTTTTAGAGATCAAAACTTGGTAAAGAAATGTATCGAATATTTATTATTTCATTTCATTAAATTTCAGTTCATTTTATTGTACAATTAATAAAAAATAATTTTAACATTTTTCTCCACTTTCATACATTTTACAGCTGGCCCGCCAATATCTCAAAAACTTTCCCATAGGAAGTTTTTGAATCGGTCCAAATTGAAAATGTTGATATTTCTCAAGGTCCATAGAATTTAAATTAAATATTTTTAGAAAGAAGTCTGGCGAATGTACCTTCGTACGTCCGTGCGTTTGGACAGCTTTTTTTGTCGTCCAAATCTCTAGAACGAGTAGAGACATAGACCCCAAATAAATGTTGTTACATAGATAATGATGCAGAAAGGACTTTGCTTAACAATAAATTTAGCGACTTGAATTAAATCTTATACAAAATAATCTGATGTCATACCATACTGATATAATTTTGAAAAAAATTTAATGAAGTATATTTTTATGAATCAGAAAAACTGAAAAAATAGCTGTCGCCTCGAATATTCTACGTAAAAAAATGATTTTATCTCCAAAATAATTTTATGTGTTTCTTACATCTGTTAAAATTTTGAGAAAAATCGAATGAGCAGTTTTTACAAAGAATAAAAACCTAAAAGAAAACATTACTAAAATTTGGAAGATTCTTATTTTTAACCTAAATATCTCTTCAAAAATTTAAAAAAAATTGGTTTTTAGCTAATTTCTTGATAACATTCTGTGCTAAATTTAATTTTTAACAAAAATGTTGTTCCTAAAAAATACAATCTTTATTTTTGGTTTTTATAGGAAATAAAAACTTTCAAGAAATGATAAATGACTAAAAATTTTGTTAGCAAAATTATATTTTCGAATCAAACTATTTTGTCATATGCAAAATGCTATTGACAATTTTCAGTTAATCTTTTATTTATTTCCAACCTAATTTAATTTTAAATAGGGAAATTTTAAATCTATCTTTCTATTTCATCATATATACTTTAAGCATTAAGATGGAAAAGTCGGCTCTTTGAAGATTGAAGTTTGTGTTTCCAAAGTCAATTTTTCATTTAATTCTTACAAAAAAGGTCTATCAAACAAAGGAGTAGTGAAAAATGTATGATCAAAAGAAAATGAGAATGTTATAACTTGTACGTAGTATTTAAAACCAGGATTGCTTTTGTTTAGTATCAAAATTAAATAGTGTTAATAATATTAACTTAAATTTCTCTCAAGTTTGACATATGTTTTAGCTTTGCGAACAGTTTAACATTCCTTAAAGCCCTAATGTCACTCAATTACTTAAGAAAAGACAGAATTATGTCAAAATGATTCATTTAACGCAATTTCAGAGACATTGCCTTCAAAAATCATATTTAACAAAACAACCGCTCCTTAAATACGCCACAGATCTATTAACGTCTCATTTCAAACAATTTTAAAGACTTACATTATCTCATCTCAGTAGCAGCACATCACATAACAATTATTATTCTCACATATAAAGTGTGTGAGATGTGAAAGTTGCCTTCATCAGACGCAATTAAAAGTCTAAGCTAAGAATAGGTATATTATTCTCACTCTTCCATCAACGTTGATTGTTCTTCCGAATTATACCAACGTGCTTAGTGTGCATTATTACCTTTACTTAACTGGTAGCATTTAAGTCACGATGAGGTTCAAATGTCTTTAGAGAATGATGGTGATTTGTCTTGTAGTCGTTTGTGTGCATGGTAAACGCAAATCTTCCCAGGGGACGTATAATGACTTATTCAAACTAATTCATATATCAAAGCAATGAATTTAGTTAATATTTACTTTGAATACCGTATGGCTCTCAAAAAATAGCAACGGACTACCTAACAAGCTATATTTTGTCATGATATTTTCTGTTATGCTAAATGATTGTGATGACTTGAAATTACCTTAAAAAAAAGAGTGTTATAAACTCTATTCATAGTCACATGACTACAGGGGTTTTTAGTCATCATTTAATCAAACTTAAGATCTTCAATAAAGATTTCAAATAGAAATGTTCTTTTTTCACTTTGATTACTACAAATTCAATTAATGAGATTTTTCTTAGGGCTGCATGATAAAACACTTTTACATCTAATTCCATTGAGGACCTCTTTAAATTTAATCATTACTACTTTATTTCAAAAAATCATTAATTTAATTTAATGTTTTTTTTTATAAATAAAAAACCCACACCAAATTTGTACTATTAATGTTTAGAGGAAAAAGGAATTCGAACAAAAATAAAAAAGTAAGTATACGCCCAAGGGTCCCTTGTTGTTTTTTGTTTGCTTCTACTTTTTAGTAACTACGGTCATTTATGTAGTTGGAGGGAATCAAAATGTTCTCTTCACTATTCAGATTCACTTTAAATAATTTAACACTTTTAATTTTTCCCAACAAAAAATGTTAGTTTATTATTATGTATTCTTGGTTTAAAGTGAAAAATTTAAATAGTCTTCTTTTTATGTGAAACCACTTTTATTTAGCTCATGTGTGTCAAATTTTGTTTAACCAATTTAATTGGTAGTTCTACGTAATATTGGAATTTTAAATGAAATCATGTCTTTTTCAAAACCACTGTCAGTTTGTTTTTGCTAGTAATATCACATACAAATAAAATCGGTATTAATAAAACAACATTTTGAAACAAAAAATTCAACACAAAAATTTAAAACATGAACTGTCATTAAAATAATTTCAAGTGAAAAGGAAATCAGAATTCAGAAATCAGTTCTTTTTTTCAGGAAAGGGCTTTAAGTTAACCTTGAATGAATTTTGGGAGAAAAATGGTTATTTAAAAAAGTTTCAGTTCCAGAACAAAAACAATCAATTAAATATGAGGAGAAATAAAAATACAAGAATTATTCTCAGAAGGTTCCCAATAATAATGCTTTGTCTTGTCATAATATTTTGGCAATAAAAATGATTGTTTATACAACCTTAGGTCTTCACTTGGTTAATGTACCTACAGAGATTCACTAAAAGTTCTGAAAAATGGATGTAACTAAGTTAAATTATTATCTTTGTGCCACATATCCCATCATATCGCATTTTCCCATAACCCCAGGGTTACGTGACTATGCGAGTAAAGCTCATAAGTAGTTCAGACGTGCTTAGAGTGAGTAAAACATGGAAGAACAGAACCAACAACAATAAACTCTAAGGAAATATACAATTTTTGCCTCGTTGATATGGTGGAGTGACATTTCAAGGAGAAAGGCGGGTTATGCATTTCATTATTTTTGAGATGGATGCGTTTTATTGATTTTTTTATGAAACAAAGGTTAGCATTATGGAAAATGAGACATTTTTCATTTATTGTAACGAGGATGCATTTTTTTAATAAAAGAGGAAAAATAAAATAAAATCTGAATGCCACGTATGTTTGTGACATTATTAAGAAAAAAAAGGAGAATATGGTGGTGATATTACTAAAAAAGTACGTCAGGAATTCCTATTAGCCGAGTGTAATTTTCGAAGTAGTACAATCCTTGGATCAATAAAAGAAGCTGATAATAATAACATCATAAAAGAAATCAAGTAAAACAAAACTCTTACATCCAAAAACATAATTTATAAACTATGATCCCCCTTCATATGCTACTAGAACTTGAATGTTTTGCACAAAAGTAACCTCTCAGCAACCTTCGGAAGGAAAGTCGTATACAAAGAGTGATTGGATCCTTATGTATGGAAGGACGATTCAAGACAATCTACAATCATGAATCGTATCCAATGTTCGTTGAAGTAGGTATTGTAACAAATTCATTAAGTTCACTTAGTTTTGAAAGGTTCAGAGGTGACTAGAAACAAACTAATTTGGTGGATGACATCAAGATAGTGGAAAAGAATTGTTGAAGGGTAATATAATTGACGTCGGTCGCCAACGATGATGAATATTGTGAAAGTGCTTATCCGGTTTAGAACAAATGAAAACTTGGTTTAAAATATCTACATTCAGTTAGTTATGACTTTTGCATAAGTATACACCTCTGGCTTAACCTTATCAATAACATAAGCTTTACGTTTTTTATGTTCTATGTTATTCAATCATTATTTCAGTTTTATTAAACTAGGTATTAAACAAGAACTGTAAAAGAAAGTAGGTGATTTTTCCATTATTTATCTTTTTCTTCTAAATGGAATAATTGCATTTTTCTACATACAACACAGAAAAAAAAAGTTGTCATATTAACAATCGTCGATAGTCAACTTGAAATTTGGACAACTTGTCGCATTGAATACCAAAATAGTCAATATAACAGCCTTATTTTAAAAAATTGACTACTGGATAGTCAATAGAACAATTTTCGATTGTCAATTTTAAGTAGTCAATATGACAACAAAAGGAGTCGATAGAACAATTTCGGTAGCCAATATGACAATATAGCTGTCACCAAATTTGACTATCCAGAATTGTTATATTGACTACCTGGTAGTCAAATTAGATTTCGGTTTTCAACAAAAATTGTCATATTGACAACCGCAGTTGTCGTATTGACTACCACAGTTGTCAGTACGACAACCAAAGTTGTCATATTGAGGACTGCAGTTGTCATATTGATTAGCAGATTGTAAAAAAAATTTCGGATCCCAAAATTAACAACCGAAAATTGTTCTATTGACTATCGAGGTTATCAGCTAAAAATTGACTACCAAATAGTCATATTGATTACCAAAATAGTCAATATGATAACTTTGTTCGTTCTGTGTATGTACTAAAGGTGTATAGTACCCTTGTCACGATCGTTGGTGAATTGCACTGTCATGAAAAGCTCTTTCTTAAATTTTCCGTTCGGATTCGGCTTAAAATTGTAGGTCCTTTAAATCCCTGATGACAGTGGTTTTGAAATAATAAAAAACATCTTAAGCTAAAAAATATCTAATGAAAATCATTTCTCCTGTTATTTATAGTAAAGTCTACAAGATTTCTTATCTACTGTTTATGAGCCCTCAAATAATTCTGAATGTGAAGCACAAGTAAACATCAAGTTTTTTACGAATTTCTTTTGACATTTCTCAAGTTAATACTTACTGAATTTGAACCACGGAAAGATTCACAATCAAGTATAGCGTTAAACTTATTCAGGATTATTATAAAAATTAATGCTCAAATCAAAATGCATATCGTGCAAATCGTGATTTTTAACTTCCCATAGGAAGTTATTGTAATTCGTCCGATTTGTGGAATTGAAAATTTTGACATTTTTCGACATTTCAAGGTCCCTAGAGGCGAAATAAACCACTTGTACGTATGTTCGTCCGTTTGGGACGTTTTTCTCGTCGTCCATAGCCCAAGAACCAGTAGAGATATCGACGTCAAACAAATTTTGTTATACAGATAATAATACAGAAAGATGCAGAAAGGACTCTCAAGAAAATTGAATGGTTGCCTTTGGTTAACCATAAATATCCCACGACCCAATGACGCTAGAGACTTGAATTAAATTTTATATTGTATACTGTATTGTGATACCAAACCAATATATTTTTATCAACGGGTTTTTATGAATCAAAAAACTGAAAAAAAATGTTCACCTCAAAAATTTTACGAGTAATATATAATTTCATATCGAAAACAATTTTGTGCAACAAAAAACAACGTTTTTAACATTCGGTAACTTGAAATTATGGCAAATGTCTTAAGCATTTAAATCAGACAATTTTCACTAGATTTTAAGGTAGATTATGTTGGGAAATATTGAGAGATACGAAAAATTGTTTATACTTAGCTCCACATTGTAAGACGGTAGTATAACTGGCTTAGAGTAGATTTATTTGCTTCTGTTTTCAATTCAATTAATATAGTTTAAACTTAAATTTCAAATTCCTGTGCCAAAACCAGAAATATTTTCATATAAAACAAGGTTTAAATATGTTTTGTTCATATTAAGCTAGTTTTAAAGTCGATGACTATTTAAAAAAAAATAACTAAAAGAAATCATTGTTAATAATAAAAATATTCATGTATTTTTTCTATTCATAAATAAAAATATGGGACACAGATCTAATTTTTGAATAAATTCATGAATCATAATATTAGGGGTAAAAGGAGTGAATAAAAAATATGATTCATTGGAAAGTGGATTGAATTTAAATGAATAGCTATTAATATTTTTTTTTTTAAATAGCTTTCACATTTTTTAAATACAGTAGAAGTCTGGTAAAATGAACTTTTTTATATTTTAAATAGATTAAACGAAAAAGATGAGTTTTCAATGAACAAATATATTTAAGTATTAAGACCTTAAGTATTTTCCACTGTTTGTCTCAAGATTATCGCTATTATAATAATGATAAATTATACTTTTGATAACTACAAAAATATTACGGAATATTAAAACGAGTCGGTAAGTTTTTTTTTCTGGCTAATAAATTGTTCTTGTGTTTTGATGGCCTAAATTCAAATACTTCTTCAAAACTAATGTATCACAGCATATTTTTATGATATAACTTTTAAAAATTAGAAAACAATACGTATGTAAGATATTTCGGAGATTTCTAAGTTTATAGAGTACTTTTTTTTTTAATGAAATATGAGATGGTTTTCCAAATCTATAATTCCTTTTTTACTTGCGACATATAGGAACTATATGGCAAGTTTTGCATTCGTGCAAAATTTCGAACTCGAGATTTTAATCAAACATGATATAACGATGGTAGACAAGTCGAAAAAAGTGGGTCCCGTGGTTCCGTCCGGTCGATTTTGTCTGTCTGTCCACGCTCCTACAGCCTAAACCATTGGGTCGATTGAGTTCAAACTTGGAAGTTAAGGTTTTGAGCAGATTCGCGTTAGGCGTTTTTTTCATTTTTTTTTTAAGATCAAAACTAACAGTGGCCCCCATACAATTTTTTTGGTCAAAAACCGAAAATTCGAATTTTCTCAAAAACAAACCAATAGATTTTTTTTTAATTTTCTCTGAAATATTATTTTTTAACTTGGCTTCTTTTTATAAGAAAACCATATTTTTGTATTGCTCAGGAAAGGTACCGCTCATAGAACCGTTATTTTGTTTTTTAATTTTCTCAGCAACTTATAAACTGATTTTAATAATTTTTTTTCTGAATAAGCTCCTATATTGCCTTAACAATATTTGATTAACAAAAATGCAATTTTTAATTGTTTGGGTTTTTTAAAAAATATTGAATTTTTATTTTTCAAAACTCTATATCCCAAAAACGGGTCAACAATTTTTTACGAAATTCAAACGGAAGACGTATATTTACAATCACTAAACAACTGCATTCCAAAAATATTTTTAGAACAAAATTGGAAAATTTTATATATAAAAAATTAATTTAAAAAAAACCGCTCTAACGATTTTCAAAATAAAAATTTTAAAAATCAACGGTTTTTTTATTTATAAAATGGCATTTAAATTTTTGAAGACAAACTTATTTTTCAGGTAAAATTTTGAATCTTAAAATATTATTTTTTAAATTATTTTTAGTGTGCATGAGCCCGAAAGAGCGCATTATTTTGACAAAATTGTAATTACATTCATATCTTTCATCCAAATTAATGCATTTGGTACACATTTATATGATATATTTAATCAAAAATCTATTTTAAAGAGTCTATCAAGAAGTATTATCTTGGTAACTTTGTATATATGATTTTAAAATATTATTCCTTACGAATAAGGTTGTTTCACACATGATTTACTGGCCTTCGCCTATATAAAAAAAATAAATACTTAGTACCTACAAGTTAAAGAAACTGGCCAGAGAGAGTATATGTATTTTCTATTAGAATCACTTTTTCAACGCATACGCATTGTACCTATTTATAAAAGTATTACGTACAACTTCTACAACTACTGCTTACGTGTCACTTCTTAACTAAAATCCAAAACGCACAAGAGCCTGACTGTAAACAACACATGAACAGCAATTTCTTGTACTTGTTCGTATGCTCGTTTTTTAAAACTTTAGTAAAAAAAAATAGACTGAACGTAATAACTCCATGTTTGAACTGAAAACTTAAGAAGGAATGTAGTATGTACCTTCTAGCCACCAATAACATTCCTTCATTATCATCATAAACATGTCCTTATCTATCTATCAAAGCTAAGCACGCCAAGTGAACTATTCTATGGTCGTTTTAGACATCTACCTGCTACCTAACTACACAACCAATAGGCGATCGCCTTACAATTTAAACATTCATGGTCTGCCTCTTTGTTATCTTATTTATTTTCCATCCAGGTTCTTCTAATATGAAATTACAATAAAGCTATCTAAAGGAAAAAAGCTTTTAAGGAATAAGTTGAATCTATATGAATCGCATTGTAGCTTTATAGGTAATAGAAACCATTTTTCATATACAAAGATCGTACACAAGTAAAACAAGCCTTATGAATGTAAATAAAAACAAATATCGGTAAAAGATCCTAAACAGCTGACTTAAGCATGCAAAAGTTTGTTTCATCCCCTTATTAGATACAATATTAAGCCATTTTGTTTGTTATATATAGTGCGTTGATATAAATAAAACAAATTCATCAACCTTCATATGGAAGCTCTTTATGTGAAAACATATACGAGGATAGACTCAAATAAAATGAAGAAAATTGTGTTGACTTTTTGGGTCGAAAATTAATTATCTCCCTTATTCTGCTGGCTGCTTATTGGAATGGGAATAATATTTTTCTCTCGCTCCCGCTGAATTTCTCCACTTTCGATACTAAAGCCACGCCAACGACTCGGCATCTGGTCGCCCTAAAGTTTCTGCTCATGAGAGTACTATGGTTTTCATATTCAAAGATCGTGCGGTTTTTTGGACAATTCAAATGGCATTTATATCTTTGAAGCCAAACTTATTTTACAGGTATATTTTTAAATCTCATATAAGTACTTTTTTAAACAGACTCTTTGCATACAGGAGCAAGTTCGTGCGACCCAGTCGTGCATTTTATTCAATATTCATTTAAAATGTGTGTTCTTATTTCATATGATATTCAAAAAATCTTAATAAGTAGTTAGATTTCACCTGACTTTCAAGGATTCAGGAAGATTCATATAGAGTCAAATAAAGACTCCTAACTTACGAAAATTTTCAAAAACTCATTAAGATACATAAATGAAAAAAAAGGTAACATATAAGATTTTAAAAAATTCGCCGCAACATTTATTGTAAAGAGATAATTTGATTTTTGATTAAGAATTAATCATCCCCGTTTCCGGTTGTTTAGAGCATTTTAAGGGGAAACTTGAAGGCGAGAATTTAAATTACTTAATCATTTAAAAATGGATTGTTGTTTTCAGGATAATTTTCTTAGTGCTTCAATTGATTAGGAACATTTCTATATCCTCTGTGTAGTTACCTAAAACATAGGAGCTGATGTACTTATATTATGTATGATATAAAATATTTGTTGGTCTATAATGAATACACTTTTTTAATTGACAGGTTTAAGGTATTCAAATTATGGTAGTGGAGGTATTAGAAAAAATTCACAAAGTTACTTAAAAAATTGATTTTAAATCCTTACTTAACCAAATTTAAGTAATTTCTATCAAGCGTTAATAGTTAAAGAATTGGAATAAGTTAAACCCTATTAATCTTTTTGTTAACACAAGGTTCTAATTAAATTCCGTTTATTTAACGCTGAACGAATAAACAACCAATTTCATCCAGTTAAAAATTATTTGTGGAATACTATGCGAACTTCAATTGTTACCTAATTTCACCTTAACATTTTTGTTTACATCTCTAAATAACTCGCTGTTTTCTTTTCTTTGGAAGAACTTTTTTATAATATCAATACACAAAAAACTGTTACTGTTTTACTTTACGTCCTTTTGTTTTAGATGTTTTTCAAAAAAGTTAACAAGTTGATTTTCTGATTTTCTCATAAAACATAAGTTTTAAAACTAGCACAGCGAGGTTTTAACGAGAATATCATAAACTGCATCACCTCATATTTTTGTAATGAGTGTTCAAGTTTTTGTTTCGAATTCTGGGGTCCCCCAGGGTAGCCATTTTGGTCCTATTCTATTTGTTAACTTCCCGTAGGAAGTTATTGTAATCGTTCCGATTTATCAAATTAAAATTGTTGGCATTTCTCGACTTTTCAAGGCCCCAAAGTCAAAACGAAAGATTTTTAAAGAAATGTCTGAGCGTGCGTGTGTACGTTCGTACGTTGGGGAATTCAATTTTTTTCGACGTCCATAGCACAAAAACCAGTAGAGATATCGACTTCAAACGAATTTTGTTATACAGATAATAATTCAGAAAGAACTCTCAAAAAATTGCGTGTTTGTTTAATTAAATTTAATTTAAATTTAATTAATTTTAAATATTCGGTCAAATTTAAAAAAAAAAATTAATTGATAATTTTTTACAACAAAATTAAAACCTAACCAAAATATTAATAAAAGTTGGTAAAAATTTACTTTCGATTCAAATATTAAAAACATTGTTTTCATACATTTTTTATTTCACAGAAAATATTGTTTCCGATATTCAGTAGTATTTTTTTTTTCTTATAAAAATCCAAAAGTCGGTGTTTTCATAAAAAAAATAAAATCTACAAAAAATAGTACGCAAATTTAGTAAAAATTGATGTTCGGTTCTTGATATCTCTCAAATTAATTCCATTCATCCAATTTGTAAAAATTTAACTACTAAAATGGTTAAAAATTTGTGTATGAAAAATATTGTGGGTAATTTCAAAATTTTTAAAAATAATTCAACTTACTACGTTTTTAAGCCAACACGAAAACCTACAAACTTTTAAGTAAGACAAATCGGACGGAATGGGAAGTTATCAGTGTGGGTCGCATCCCAGCCTCTTTTTAACTTCCCATAGGAAGTTATTGTAATGGGTCCGATTTGTCAAATTGAAAATTTTGACATTTCTCGACGTTTTAAGGTCCCTAGAGTCGAAATAAAAGTACGTTGGCGACGTTTTTCTCGTCGTCCATAGCTCAAGAACCAGAAGAGATATCGACTTCAAATAAATTTTGTTATATAGATAATAAGGCAGAAAGGGCTCTCAAGAAAATTGCAGTTTGAAAAAAAGGTAAAATTTTTGGTTAACCTTAAATATCTTACGAACCAAAAACGCTAGAGACTTTAATTAAATTGTATATAATATATTGTAACGTGATACCAAACAGGTATATTTTTTGAAAAAAATCAATACAACGGTTTTTTTTATAAATCAATAAAACTGAAAAAAAAAATGTATCACCTCCAAAATTTTACGACTGACATATAATTTCATCTCTAAAACAATGTTGTGCAACGAAGAATAATGTTTTTGACATCTGATAAAATTTTGAGAAAAATCTAATTGACAGTTTTTAAAAAAAAAAAAAAAACCTAAAAAAAAATGTATAAAAGTTGGTAAAAATTGACTTTTCGACTCAAACATCTTTTCAAAACTTTGAGATATTGGCTTTAATTTACTTCTATCTTTCAAAACATCTTGTTGTCAACATTCAGTTAAAGTTTGAAAAAAATCGATTTGACAGTTTTTGTACAAAAAATTAAAAACCGACAAAAAAATTAACAAAAGTTCGTAAAAAATGATTTTCGACTCAAATATCTTTTAAAAACTTTGAGATAATAGGTTCTTACTAATTTTTTCTTGTAGGAAATATTGTTTTCAACATTAGGACAAATTTTGAGAAAAATTGAATTGATAGTTTTTTTTTACAAAAAATAAAAACCTGAAAAAAAGTATAAAAGTTGGTAAAAATTGATTTTCGACTCAAATATCTCTTCAAAAATTTTAAATATTGGCTTCAAACTAATTTTATCCTATAAGAAACATTGTTTTCTAACATTTGATAAAATTTTTAAAAAATTCGAATTGACGGTTTTTTTTACAAAAAATAAAACTCTAAAAAAAACAATACCTACTAAAACTTGGTAAAAATTTACTTTCGGCTCAAATAGCTTTTCAAAAATTAAAAATATTGTCTTCAAACTTATTTTATTTCAGAGAAAATATTGTTTTCAATATTCAGTAATTTTTATTTAAAAATCCAACAGTCCGTTTTTTTCATAAAAAATAAAATCTACAAAAAATATAGCGCAAATTTGGTAAAAATACATACAGACAAACTTTTAAGCAAGAAAAACCGACAGACGGGATGGGAAGTTATCAGTGTAGGTCGCATCCCAGCCTCTTTTTTATTAAGGTTTGGATTCTTAAACAGCACTTTAAATTAAGTCCACGACGTAATTTTTAAAACAATGAGAGTATCAAATTCAAGGTTTTCACTAAACTTCATATAGATTGAAATAAAGACTCCTTACTTATGAAAAACGTTAACGAGTTGAGTGATAATTTACTGATATCGGCAAGGCCTTTGACAAATTGTGTCATAAAACATTACTTTTCAAACTAGCACAGCAATATTTGAGAGATAGTTGTTAATTTCATAATGAGTTTTCGATTTAATTTGTTGTGAATTTTGGTGTCCCTTAGGGTAGACACCTAGGTCCTACTCTACTTGTTTTATTTATAAATGATTTGGTTTCGATCATACAAAATTCGTCTGTCCTAACATATTATATTCATTACATTAAAATTTTCAAAAAATCAACTTAACATTTGACTGTCTTCTCTTGTAAGAAGACTAAATATTATTTAGGGATGGGTAATGATAATCGTCTTGTTTTAAATGCTGACAACTATTAAACCATGAGTTTTACACGAAAAAAGTTACAATCCTTTATGTAGAGTATTTATTTTTTCTGACTTGGGTTTTGTCTTAGATTCGAAACTAACATTTAATGAACATGTCTGTGAAATGTGCCTGAGTATGTAGTATGGTCACCATACAATGCCATTCACGTCAAATGAGTCGAAACCATTCAGAAAAGATTTTTGCGTTTCTGTCTACGATCCCTTCCGTGGTTCATGATATGCATATATTTCCGACTTACTCATAAAGACTTTCTCTCATAAACCTTCCTTCTTTGACAAATCATAGGAAATACTTGGAATTTTATTTTATTGTCGGAATAATATATATACAAATTACATCACTATCAGTTCTTGAAAGTTTAAACTTTAGTTTCAGTCGCTCAAATAAATAAGATTCCAGGATCCATTAAATATTAATTTTAGTAGATGGAAGTATTGATTAAAATCTCTAATAAATTTCACTCTTGTATTATTTTACCAAACGATAATATAAAGAATATAAGATGCAAATTAATGTTCTTCAACAGCCTAGTGTAGCTTTTTCAATTTTAGAATGTCTTATACTTATAAGAAAAACGTCCACTATAGGTTCTGGTTCCCTACGAGCTTTGGCAACCAATATTTGTGAAAAGTCAAAAATTTGACTACTTAGAAAAAATTTAATAACTTTGAAGACCAAATTTTAGCTTGTTTGCAGTGAATTAAGGTTAAGGTACCATAGTTGGAAGATTAATTTCTGCAAAACAATAATTTCTTAATCACTCAACCAAAAAATAGTGTGATGGTTCTGAAAAGCTTTCGAATAATTGTTTGCTCAGGGATTAAAGAAACTTCCATTCCTTTGTTATTTCTGTCTCTTTCAAAATGTGTAACGTCCATTTCCCTTTCAAATTTGGTATTTATATTACTCATATAAACTTTCTTTTAAGGTTTATTGGCGATATCCCTTTGATTGTGTTTAAACATATCTTTTTCATTCTATAAATTGAATACTTACTGTAAAATATCGGTTAAAATAATCCACAACAGGCCTGAAGGAATCAGCAAACCCGTACGACTCATGCATTGATTATGACGATGACTTTCACAATCGTTTTGAAAATAAAAAAAAGGGGAATTTTAGTTAAATCCTTTCACTGATTCTTGTTACTTTGCCATCACATCACATCACAGGTAGTATGATCAATAAAATTCTTTTTTATCTCCTTCACACTAAACTGGTTTCGAAACTTCACTTCACTAGATCAAAAGCCTCCAAATTTAATATTACGCGCGTCTTTTTTTGATTGCTAACGAATAAAAGATTCAAATGACTTTCTTATCAATAAAATCTTTGGTTCTATAAGATTTTCGGTTTCTTTTCTTTTTATTTTTGTTGAGTGCGTAGCTCCCCGACTGATAAGTTAATTTAAAAACGAACAAAATCGACCAAAGTATCTTAGCATTTCCGTAAGACTGTCTTTCTATAGCTAACCGAGCGAATGACGAAAATGAAAATCAGCAGGTAAGGCAGTCATTACACTTTGGCGAAAGCGCACATATGCACGAATGGTGGTACGTGATCGGTTTCATAAAATAAAGATACGTTAATATAAAACATAAAAATATATAAGTTTAATGGGGAAAGAAAAACGATTTGTATTTTTAATATCAAGAGCAGAAATTGTGGTGTGTTGCTCTGGCGTCTGGCTTGATGCCAGGTACTGGCTCGAACTGAATCTTTTTCTGGGCTAGTGGAATCGGATGTAAGACTACGACGACGACGACTACGACGGAGATGACGTATGTTGTGTACAAGGCGGTTTGGCTCGGATTCTTTTAGTGTGACATTGAAGTGGACGTCTTGTTGCCGATGATAATGGTGGACTGGGTTACTGGTATTTTTATCTTTTCTTTTTCAATTTCTTTTATTTCTTAACCTTCTTCGAAAAGAGTGTGGAAGTGGATACGGATTGTTAATTTGCTTTGCTCTCTCCCCATTTCTTCAGGTGAAAGAGTGGTCTGAAACTTTGTTTACAAATTGTGGATTGTGGGCTTGAAGTTGCGATGGATGGAAATATCGTAGATTTAAGATCGTAAAACCAAAATTCAAAGCATGGTCTTAAATGTGTACACATGAAAGAAGTCTTGTGATGTTTTGGCTTTTGCGATGACTTAAATCTAACATATGGTTCTTTTGGTAGACCTTTTGTGGCCAGTTTACGGATTATAAACGATTTGTTTTGGGTTTAGCATCAAAAACAATTTACCATAGAAGTTTCGTTTTGGGGGTCAAACTTAATAGTTTGGCTTGGTCAGTGTGGTCTTATGGTTATGGGTGGCAGTTCCAAAGGCATGCCATCTGTTGCTTTGGTTATCTAACAGTTCAAAGAGGAACTGTAACCGATTCATTAATCATGATTTTTTTTACTAACGAACTTATAAAGTAAACTTGGTATTATGAAAGAGGTTCTTTTGAATTGAGAGAAGATTAAAGAGACAATGGATTTAAAAGAAAATTACATAATAGAGTATTTGGAGAAATGGTTTAGAGGGAAAAGTGATGTAGGTTTCATTCAAACTTAATTCGCTTAATTTAAATGTTTATGACATGGTTTTAGGAAGTGATAAATAATCTGCGTTTATACTGTCAGCTGCATTTGAGTTATTTGTTGTTCTGGGAAGATACACGATTATAATTTTTTGAGAAAAGGCTGGCTGAGACCAGCACTGATAACTTCCCATCCCACCTGTGTATTTGTCGTTCTTAAAACTTTAACAAAATATTCACAACAATACTTCGTATGTTTTGTATTGTGTTAAAACAGTTGCGAGACTCTTTCTCGAAACCAAATTTTTACAAATGTTAGTAGCATTTCTTCAAAGTTTGCATTTCTTATAAAAAACAAATACAAATGTTAAAAACAAAAAATTATCACAGAATGAAATCATTGAACTTAAAAAATTAAAATTTACGAATTTGGGGTACTATTTTTTGTAGATTTTAATTTTAATGGAATAACTGACTGTTGGCTTTTTATAAAAACTTTACTAAATGTTTATACAATATTTTTTGTAACATAAAATGAGCTTAAACCCAATATCTTTAATTTTTAAAAAGATGTTTGAGTGGAAAATCGATTTTTATCAACTTTTTGAAATGTTTTCTATGTTTTCAATTCGATTTTTCGTTATTTTTTGTTGAAAAAAAAACTATTTTCTAGATATAATCATTTTGTGTTCGTAAAAAATTCGATTTGATAATTATATGTTTTTACATTTTATTCATTTGGTAGTTGTCAATTTAATATTTCTACAAAATTATTCAAATTCAAAAACAATATTTAACATCAATTAAATTATTTATTCTCAAAAAATTTGAGTAAACATTTAGCTGTTACTAAATTTTCTTAGAATTCGTTTTGAGTTTTTTTATTTTGTCAAAAGCAATCAGCTTTATGGATTTGTCTTAACAAATATAAAATGTTAAAAATAATATCTTTTATAAGATTATTTATATTATGTTTGGGTTGAAAATCAATGTTTAAAAAATTTTAATACAATTTAATTTTGTTGTTTTTTTTTTTAATTAAGAAGACGAGTTAATACCTGTATTTTTAACTTCCCATAGGAAGTATTTGTAATGGGTCCGATTGACAAATTGAAAATTTTGACATTTCACGACGTTTTAAAGTCACTAGAGTCGAAATAAAAGATTTTTAGAAAGATGTGTGTGCGTGCATGTGTACGTCCGTACGTTCGCGTTGGTTTTTTTCGTCATCCATAGTTCAAGAACCAGAAGTAATATCGACTTTAAATAAACATTTTTATACAGAAAATAATATTGAAAGATGCAGAAAGGGCTCTCAAGAAAGTTGCGTGGGTGGTTTTTTTTTACCATAGCAGTTTTAAAAAAAAGGTGACCATTTTGGTTAACCCTTAATATCTCACGAACCAATAACGCTAGAGACTTGAATTAAATTTTATAATAAATATTGTTACGTAATTCCAAAAAACTATGTTTTTGGAAAGAAAATCACTTAACAGATTTTTTTTATAAATAAAACAAAATGAAAAAAAAAATGTTTCACCTTGAAAATTTTAGGAATAAAAAACGATTTTATTCCAAAACAATTTTGTCCAACAATAAATTAACGTTTTAACATCTACGCCTACCTACATAAAACATTATTCATTTTACATTGGTAAAAATTGATTTTCGACTTAAAAATTTTTTTAAAACTTCGAGATATTGGATTTAAACTATTTTTGCCTTAAAAAAATATAGTTGTTAACATTCAGAAAAATTGTGAAAAAATCGAATTTACAGTTTTTTTACAAAAAGAAAAACTCAAAAGAAATTTTAACAAAAGTTGGTAAAAATTGGTTTTCGGCTCAAATGTCTTTTCAAAACTTTGAGATACTTTAAACTACTTTAATCTTTTAAATAATATTGTTTTCAAGATTCAGTAAAATTTTGAGAAAGATGTAAATGACAGTTTTCTTTAGAAAAAATTAAAAACTTAACAAAAAAACAATACTAAAACTTGGGAAAAACTTACTTTCAACTCAAATTGGTTTTCAAAAATTTAAAATACTTCACAGAAAATATTATTTTCGATATTCAGTATTTGTTTTATAAAAATCCAACAGTCCGTAATTTTAAAAAAAATAAAATCTACAAGAAATAGTACTCAAATTTGGTAAAATCAATTTCATTCATCATATTTGTAAAAATTTAAGAAATGCTACTAAATTCGTAAAATTGGTTTTCGAGTAAAAATCTATTTAACAAACCTAGATTTTCAAACTAAACTATTTCTTTATATGAAAAATATTATTAAATAAATTAAATAAATTGGGTGGCGCAACAGTCCATTAAGAACCAGGGCCTAGTGACTTACAACTCTCAACCATTCCTGTGTGCGAGTAATGTTGTCAGGAATGGAGGGGACCTACAGTTTATACGCCGATTCCGAACGGCTAATTTGAGAAAGCACTTTTTCATGACAAGAGTTACTCTTGGAGAATTTGTCCATTCCTCGCAAGAGGCAGTACCCGTGAAAAGACTTAAGATGGCATAGGCAGGGATCGAACCCAAGACCTCTGGCATGACAGTCCAACGCACTAACCATCATGCCGCTGGTACTACAAAAAAATATTATTGGTAATTTTAAAATTTTAAAGAAAAATTCAACTAACAACTTTTTAAACCCAACACGAAAACCTACAATCTTTTAAATTAGACAAATCGACAGATGGGATGGGAAGTTATCAGTGTAGGTCGCATCCCAACCTCATTTTTAATTTAAAAATTAACCTGCGAAAAATGTTGGTTTTCAAAAATTTTAAATACTATTTCATTGCCCAAAAATCTTAATTTTTCAAAATTTGTTATTAAAAATCGTTAGAGTGTTTGTTTTTTAATTAATTTCTTATATAATTATTTTTTAATTTGAGTTAAAAAATGCTTTTGTAATAAAGTTGATCCATTTTTAAGATACCGAATTAAATATTTTTTTTTAAATCGAAAAATAAAAGTAATGACATTTTTAGCCATCAAATATTATTGTATCAATAATTAAAAATATCTGTTGCAGACAAAAATTATTGAAAACGGTTGATAAGTTTTTGAAAAAACTTAACAAAAATTAAGAAAAAAAAATGTTAGCGAACATTTAAAATAAACCTATTGGTTTATTTAAAAAAAAATCTAATTCTCGATTTTTGACAAAAAAATTGTTATGAGGACTTTTATTTTTAGTATTTATCGGTTCGAGACCTTAGTTTTCAAGTTTAAAGTCAACCGATCCAGAACAGACATACAATATGTTATTTCATGTTTGATTCAAATCTGGAGTTCCTATATGTCTCAAGTACAAAATTCGACACAAAACCAAATGAGAAAATTTTATATTTTCTATCCCATTCTCTAAAAAAGTCACCAAAAGTTGTTAATGAGATAATATAAAAAAAGTAAAATAACAAAATTAAACCTCAAAAAATATAAACAAAACAACGTGATTAAGATGTCAAGTAAAAATTACTAACAAATTGCGGATGCAAACATCAATTTTCTGTAATTTGTTAAATTATATACCATTTGAGCTCTTATGCATTAAAAGTAATTTTGTCTCTTTATTTAATAAGTTTATTTATATGACAAAATGTAGCTTTAAATTTATAATGACTCTACACACCTTGATGTGTTAAAGACCCAATCATTAGAAGAGCTGAAGTTATATTCGTGTGCCGGCAAAAATATTTAATATGATTACTCGTATAATTTTCTACACTTAAACATAATATGTTTTGCTTAACAAAGCATAAAAAAGTCCAATTTAAAAAGGAATATTCACTTATTTAACTCCCAGAAGAGATTCTTGTAAACTTCAGGTTTTGAAATTTTCCGAACACAGTAGTTCAAGAGAAGTTCGAGCTGCTTTGTTTTTTTTGGGTGAGCAAAGAAAATTAAATTTTTTTAAATTAATGGATGGGTCTTTATTGCAACAAATATCTTATCAACAAAACCTTACACCTTAACTCGCAATAAAACAAAATAAACATTAGTAAAAATAAAGTTTAACTCACAGATTTGTTTGTATCCATTTAAAAGACTTTAAGACAAATATGTTTGAATCAATATATTTTTAGGGGAAAATGTTATATCTTTTAGAATAGTCTACTTTTTCAAGTCAGTTATTTTACAAAAAAAGGAGGCTGGACTGCGACTTACATTGATAACTTCAGATCCCGTCTGTGGATTTGTCTTGCTTAAAATGTTTGTATTTTTTTCGAGTTTTGTTTTTTTTTTTAAATTACCAACAATATTTTGCATATGGTAAAAGAGTTTGATTTCAAAATCTGTTTTGGTTAACGAAATTTTTATTCAAAAACCAATTTTAACCTATTTTAGTAGCACCATCGAATATTCCCTCCATCATAAAGAGTTCACTATGGTTGCTTTCCTTGACATCGAAGGTGCCTTTAGCAACGTGGACAATCTGCAGTCATATCTGCACTGACATCTCTAAATGTAGAGAGTTCGCTTCGGGAGTTAATTCATTTAATGCTTACTAGCAGAATAATTAACTCAAAACTGGGCAACTCTTCTAGCAGACGATTCGTTTGTAGAGGGACACCGCAAGGTGGTGTTTTATCCCCTCTCCTCTGGTACGTAGTGGTGAATGAAATCCTAACTAGTCTGGATGCGGAGGGTTTCAGAGTGATAGCCTATGCGGACAACGTTGCTATAGCAGTTTCAGGAAAGCATCTTAATATCCTAAAAGAACTCTTACAAAATGCCTTGAACAGACTAATACTTTGGGCTGATCGGTGTGGACTGGGTTTTAACTCACACAAAACCGATCTGGTCTTATTTTCGAGGAGATACAAAATTCCATTTGTCAACCCTCCTTATATTAAAGGAAACCAATTCAATTTTTCCCATTTTCATTTTTCTTCTTTTGCATATCGTCCTATTCCGTTGCGAAAAATCATTACCTTCGATTTATTTATTATTTATGGAGTTTGTTTATCATTATTTGCAACATATTTGGAGTCTCTGCAAATATGACAACATCATCATCACAAGACAGCTATGTTTAACACCTGATGTCGTGTGGAACCATTCTGATCTTTCTGCTCCATTCCATACCGTTGTTTTTGTGGATATACCTAAGCAGCTTATCTTGTAAAACAATGCATTGAAGTCTATGAAGAAAGTGTATAACTTCTTTCCCTGTACACCGTTGAGTATCCTTTTCTGCAACCAGCAGATTGTTATCTTGAACTCGTAGAGTAAGTCTGCCTAGAATTACACTTGCAAAGATTTTCATGACAGAGTTCATAAAAGATATGCCACGATAGTTTGTTGGTTCGTTTAAGTCACCTTTTTTAAAGACTGGAAAAATGATGTCCTTTCGGAAGCTTTCCGGAAAATTATCGTTCATAAAGATGTATCTGTTAATTTTATTTAGAAGTTTTCTGAAGCATATTTATAAAATTCATAGGGAGCTTTGTTCTTTTTGCATCTGCGAAGGATAGTCGCAACTTCTTGAATTGTGAATGCTTGATCCAGAATTTCGTTGTCGATCTAAAAGTCCCGTACAAATTTCGGTTTTCCTAACGAAAGGTATCACATTTAGTTGTTGCACTAATTTCCAAAAAGATCTGCTATCTCTTCGCGTTCAGCTTCATCCTTCTGTTTTGACTTGCAGAGATTTTTGAAGGCTATATTTGCCTTTTGGTACATCATTTTGCTTTTTTGATTTTATTGTCTTGACTAGCTTAAGCAGCCTAAACGATTTCGTCCTAGCTGCTTCACATTCTGCATCAAACCATTTGTCTCTCCAGTTTTTGTTTTACCTACGGTTTAATTGGAATGGTCGGGCGGCTTATTCGACACACTCAACCAATAATTCAACACCATTTATCTATTTAATTTGATCGTCGTTTACAAGGCTTAGACTTGTGTCAAGGCTTGTTTCTTATGACAGCAAAAATCATTTATGACATATCGAGAAACAAACATCAATTTTTACCAAGTTTGTGTACTATTTTTTTTAGATTTTAATTTTTCATGAAAAAACTGACTGTAAGATTTTTATAAAAAAAAGAGGCTAGGATGCGACCCACACTGATAACTTCCTATCCCGTCTGTCGATTTGTCTTGCTTAAAAGTTTGTCTATATGCACTCGTATCAATTTTCACAAAATTTTGGTACTATTTTGTGTAGATATTATTTTTTATGAAAAAAAGGACCATTGGATTTTTATATAAAAATTACTGAATATCGAAAACAATATTTTCTGTGAAATAAAATAAGATTGAAGCCAATATTTTCAATTTTTGAAAAGCTATTTGAGTCGAAAGTAAATTTTTACCAAGTCATAGTATTGGTTTCTTTTAGAGTTTTATTTTTTGTCAAAAAACTGTCGATTCGATTTTTTTTAAATTTTACCGAATGTTAACAACAAAATTTTTTGAAAGATAAAAGTAGTTCAAAGCCAATATCTCAAAGTTTGAAAAGATATTTAAGTCGAAAATCATTTTTTACCAACTTTTATTAATTTTTTTTTAGGTTTTTATTTTTTGTAAAAAAACTGTCAATTCGATTTTTTCAACATTTTTTAGAATGTTGAAAACAATATTTTTTATAAGATAAATTAAGTTTGAAGCCTACATTTCAAGTTTGTGAAAAGATATTTGAATCGATATTCAATTTTTAAAAACTTTGAGTAATGTTTTTTTCAGATTTTTATTTTTTATAAGAAAAACTGTCAATTCGATTTTTCTCAAAATTTTATCAGATGTCAAAAACATTATTCTTCGTTGCGCAAATTTTTTTTTGGAGATGAAATCGTATTTAAGTCGTAAGATTTTGGAGACGATACATTTTTTTCAGTTTTTTTGATTTATAAAAAAACCGTTAGTTGGAATTTTTTCAAAAAATATACTTCTTTGATATTATGTTACAATATATTATATAAAATTTAATTCAAGTCTCTAGCGTTTTTGGTTCGTAGGGTTAACCAACATTTTCAAACTGCTATGGTAAGAAAACCACTCACGCGATTTTCTTGAGAGCCCTTTCTGCATCTTTCTGCCTTATTATCTGTATAACAAAATTTATTTGAAGTTAATATCTCTTCTGGTTCTTGAGCTATGGAGGACGAAAAAACGTCGCGAACGTACGTACACACGCACACACAGACATCTTTCTAAAAATATTTTATTTCGGCTCTAGGGACCTTGAAACGTCGAGAAATGTCAAAATTTTTGTTTTACAATAACTTCCAATGAGAAGTTAAAAATACTGAATGTTGAAAACAATTTGTTTATAAAATGAAATTAGCTTAAAGCTATTATTTTAAAGTCAAAGTTCTAAAAAGATATTTAAGTCGTAAATCAATTTTTACTAACTTTTATAAATTTTACCGAATGTTGAAAACAATATTTCATATAAGAAAAGAAAAGTTGGAAGCCATAATCTTTTTTAGTTTTAGTTTTAGTCGAAATGCAATTTTTATAAACTTTGAACAACGGTCTTAGATATTTTTTTATAAAAAAACTGTCAATTCGATTTTTTCTCAAAATTTTACCTGGTATCAAAATCGTTATTTTTTCAATGCACAAAATTGTTTAAGCAGATAACACCATTTTTTAGTCGCAATATTTTCGAGGTGACAATATTTGTCTGTCTTATTATGTCAACGTCTGAAGCCGTTTGACAAGAACCTGATAGGTCAAATATTCACATTTCGGCAGATCTTAGAACGTCAAACCGACACCCAAAATCTCCTTACCGATTTTTAAGCTACATATGGCAGCATCCATGGCTAAGAGCTTCACATAACAATGTCTAGTTATGGCATCCCTGTCAAACTTATCCGTGCAGAATGGCGTCACTGTGCGATGCACTGTCACGTCATGTGCAATTAAGAGAATTAACTTAACCGTTAATGCTAGAGTCACAATCTTCCATAGGTCCATCCAATAACTTGTATATGCCGATGATATTGGCCTGATTGGAAGATCAAAGTGTAATGTCAAAAGAACGTTTTTGAGCCTTGCGAAGTGAGCGGAGAAGATGTGTTCAGTGGTCAAAGAGAGCAAGACCAAGTTAATGCTGTCATCAAAAAAGGACATTGAAGGACGAACGTCTTGGAAACAACCTCACAATGGACAGCTTAAGCTTTAAGGTGGTTAAAGACTTTGTCTGCCTAGGCACCTATAGATTACGAAAATGACAGCAGCGCTGAAATCACACGAAGAATAACTCTTGCAAATCACTGCTGTTATGGACTTAGAAGTCCTTATCTAAAAGATACTCATAATCCCGGTTCTCATTGATTGCACTGTTGCTTAGACCCTGTCAAAGAAAGATGAAAGCGTTTTAGGATGCTTCGAGAAAAAATTCGTGGTGCGATTTTCGGTCTAGTATGCATAGATTGACGATGATGTTCAAAAATTAATTTTACAAAAATGCTCTCCTTAATTGTTCAAACTTCTGGAACTTGCAAATGACAATGATTTTCCTAAAAAAATGTCAGGTGCAAGTTTCTAAGGCCATTCATTACTTACTTACTTAAAGTGGCACTACAGTCCTGTGTGAACTAGGGCCTCACCCAACAAACTTCTCCATCTAGCTCGGTCCCTATCTAGATGTCTCCAGTTTCCCGCTCCAATTTGGGTGAGGTCACCTTCCACTTGTGTGAGCCACCTGATCCGCTGTCTTCCTCTATTGCGCTGTCCTGTGGGTGCGGATTCGAAGACTTTCCGGGCCGGAGCATTGGTTTCCATGCGCTCTACGTGACCCAGCCATCTTAGTCGTTGGACTTTTACCCTTCTGGCTAAGTCTACGTCGCTGTACAGCCCGTACAGCTCGTCGTTCCATCTTCTCCTCCACTCCCCTTCGATGCATACGGGACTGTAGATCACACGAGAACTTTTCTCTTGAAGCGACCCAAGGTGCTTTCATATGCTTTTGTCATGGTCCATGCCTTTTGCACCGTATAGCAGGACGGGGATGATAAGGGTCTTATACAGCAACACTTTGGTCCCTCGAGAGAGGACTTTACCACTCAATTGCTTTCTTAGTCCAAAGAAACAGCGGTTAGCAAGAGTTTGATCTCAGCGCTGGTGTTGTTTTCTGCGTTTACAGCGGAGCCTAGGTAGACGAAGTCCTTGACTACCTCAAAGTTACGTCTGTCGATTGTGACGTTTTGACCAAAACGTCGGTGTTGTATTTCCTTTCTAGACGACAGCATGTACTTTGTTTTGCCCTCATTAACCGTTAAACCCATTTTTGCCGCCTCTGCCTCAATACTCACAAAAGCCCCATTGACATCACGCTGAGTTCTTCCGATTATGTCAATGTCATCAGCATATGCCAGTAATTGGACAGACTTTTGAAAGATAGTGCCTCTAGTGTTGACGTGTGAGCTCTGCACTATTCTTTTAAGCACGATGTTAAAAAAATCACATGACAGTGCATCACCTTGTCTAATTCCCTTTTTGACATCAAAAGGTTCTGTTAAGTTGTTTCCAACCTTTATTGAGCAGCGTGAATTCTCCATGGTCATCCTGCACAAACGGACGAGTTTGGCAGGGATGCCAAAACTGGACATGGCTCTATGCAGCTCATCCCTGTAGATGCTGTCATATGCGGCTTTGAAATCGATGAAAAGATGGCGGGTGTCGATTTGGTATTCTTGGGTTTTTTCCAAGATCTGCCGTAATGTGAATATTTGATCAACTGTGGACTTTCTTGGTCTAAAACCACACTGATAAGGAAGTATCAGGTTGTTGACGGTGGGCTTTGACGTTCACTTATTACGGCAGAGAAGATTTTATAGGCGATGTTAAGAAGACTGATTCCTCTATAGTTGGTGCTGTTTAGAGGGTCTAATTTTTTCAGGATCGGTCAAACAATACTGAGGTTCCATTCATCGGGCACGCTTTCTTCCGACCATATCTTACAGATAAGTTGGTGCATGCTCCTAACCAACTTATATCCAGCTTCTTTAAAGAGCTCGGCATTCAAGCCATCCGCTCCAGCGGCTTTATTAGACTTCAACTTAGATATGGCAATCTTTACTTCATCTAAGTCGGGAGGACGGGATTGTTGGATTTTATCGTCTGTGATGAATGGATCATCCTGACAGCGAAATTCTGTTCGTCGTCGCCGTTATACAGTCTGCAAAAGTGGTCCTTCCATTTCCTCAGCATTGCCTGCGGATTTACTATGATGTTTCCACTTTTGTCTTTGAAGCCTTCGGTTCTAGGTTTATGTACTTGTGAGTTTCATTTCGCCTATTCATAAAACTTTCGAACTTCATTCCTGCTTTTGAAACTCCAAAAATCTTCCAATGCTCCCTTTTTTTTTTTCTTCTGAGAATTCGGTGTTCCTTTCGCCTCTTTTGCTCATTGAGCTTATGAGCGGTTCTCGTCCTTTATGCAGCGCAGTTTTACGAGCCTGTTGCTGCATTTGTTTGCCGACATATTCCTCTTTGAACCAGGGGTTCGTTTTTATTAGTTTCTTGAAACCCAGCACATCAGATGCGGCTTCTCTGATTTCATCTTGGTAATGTTGCCACAGGTTTTCGATACATTGTGTTGGTAGCAGATAACTTCGAGAGAGGTTACTTGTAACTCGATCGGAAAAGGATTTGGGAATCTCTTGCGATTGCAGCCGTTAGATGTTGTACTTTCTATCAGCATCTGCCTGTTTTGCCTTGGGTCTGGAAACCCGAAGTGCTACTTTGACTACAACGAGGTAGTGGTCCGAGAGGAAATATTGGACATCCATGATTCTGGAAGCGTGTCGTGCGTAGATCGCAATATGGTCAATCTGGTTGACATTAGATTGATCTGGAGAGCTCCAAGTTTCTTTGTGGATGATGAGGTGTGGGAAACTTGTACTGGCTTTGATGACGTTTTGCCCCGCAGCAAAATTTATGAGCCTGAGAAATTCATGTGTCACCATCAGCTTCGTTTTATGTATGATTAAAATAAAACTCACAAAATTATTAAAATTAAATGATTTTTAAATTCATGGTTTTTAATCTTAAAAGTTGCGTTTAAAAAATGTTCTGAATATGACCTTTCTATCTTAACATATTTAAAAAAAATAAACTTTGTACAGCTCATAAAATCGTTGTTTTAATCTATGTTTTTCTTTTAAAACATATCAAAAAATCTCTGACTTATTTTAATTAATTTCTAATCCTCAAGATTAAAAGAGGAAAATAATGGTAAAACGAGTTGCACTCAAAAAGCACACACAAAGTGAATGTCAAATGTTAAGTATAGTAAACTGCACAAGTGCATGCTTGAAGCAGTAATGTCAAGCGGTATAGTCTGTAGAACTGGTAATTGCAAATAGAGTATGACAAGTACCACTTACCATGGTGGGAGTTGTCAACAAAAAAAAACTCTGTTCTTAGCAAAGATTAAATGTTAAGCTGAATGGTACTCAAGTGACACAAATCGCTGAGCGAATGGTACCTTATTACTTTATATTTTTGGTCTTTATTAAATGAAGTATTTAAGGTTCTTTTCAACATCGCCACTGGAAAGTTTATCACTTTAAAAAAGAGTAATTGTCCTTCTTCGTCTTTCATCGTGAATTATTAACTAAGCATCTAGTTGCACATCTTACTCTTCTGACGTTTGGAGTTGAATCTCCATCCTCTAGCACTGCTTAATTCTGGTCCAATGATTCAATCCCACCTACACGAAGTTTATACATTTTAAAAAGTATAGAAACTATAAAACTCTTTGAGATAAAACGTATACAACTTCTATGAAGTATCAAGAGTATTTGAATAAAATAACTAACCAAGTTAACAAGATATCGAACAAGTTTAAGGTTAATGAAGTTAACATCACTCTCTACTCATAATCTACTACCAGAAATGAATTGAATTGGTAAACTACTTGCCTGATACATTGTTTCCACTTGAAGGCTTTTTGAAGTCCTAATTTATTCAACCGAAGATATCAATTGATATACGAGTAGCATTTAATTTCCGTATTGACCGACCGAGACCAACTATGTACTTTATAGGAACATGGATACATTGACAATGACGCACGTCAACGGCAATAAACCACGCGAGTACGTGCGTATCAAGGTTCGTTAGTTACGTTCCCATTTTGATCTCAAAAACCATTTGTATCATTGTAAACTGTGCGATGATGGGCCTTAGGCGCCAAAAGTGCTCTAGCTTTTTGTTCCTTGTCAATGTTTTCCAAACAAGTACTGAATATTAATTCAAATCGCAATTTTCAAGAGGAATGTTTTTGCCCACGACCGTTCGCTTAAGTTTGATGTATGTACGAGTATATAGCTGTGAAAATCAGTATAACATCAAGACAGTGAATGGTTGTGGAAGTCTTGTAGGTATATACTACAGCGCAGTGGTTGTCAATGACAGCTCGGCTGATAGGTGATGAAAGTTTAAAACAGTCTACGATTCTGTCAAGGTTCTAAATTTTCGACAGAATGAAATCAATAAAATTCAAAAGAAGGTCGGAGCGGAAATTGAATTTACAACTACGTGTAGGTTGCTAGAAGCTAAAGCAACATGTGCACTTGACATTTTCACTGACTTAAGCTCTATATGACAGACCTTCCGGTATCTATAGGCCGGCCGTTTGCCAAATATCAACCACGCACTCAAGTTCCAATGATGACCATAAAATAAAATAAAAATTAGATTTCGATTCGAATTGGAACGAGAATTTCTCCATTCACCAATATTTTGTCCACAAAGAAGAGTGATGGGCTTAAGCAAGGTGTCTTTAGCTGTCTTGCTGTTGTTGCTTTTGTATTGAGTTTTTCTTCTTCGCGGTTGGTAGTTCTTGGGCCTTTCAACCATCATGCATGTAAAATACAAAATGTTGCACCATGTGAACAACTTGTGATGGATGAAGATGACAATGATTCGGAGGGTGACAGTGATATTGTGCCGCTGCTGCTGCTGATGATGATGGTGATGGGAATGTTAATAATAAAGCCGTCACCCAGTTGTTCAGCGAAGTGATTATGATGCTTCACTTCATTTAAATGGCTTGTTCATCAGGTTTTCATGTTTTCTTTTTTTGTTTTGCAGATAGGTTTAAATGTAATATGAGTTCAATATCTTAATGAGTTTCACTTGAGATTTAAAGTTTTAAGAACAAAAAGTTTCTTTCATGTCATTTCTTTCTTTTCGCTTTGATATAGAACAAAAGCAGAAAGAAGCAGCACACTAAGCGATGCTGACAAGGTCATGACATGATTATATATTTTTTTTTTCCAAAAGCTGCTTTTGTTATGATGAAAAGCAAAAATTATATAGAGAATAATAATAACTGTTTTAAAAGGTTTTTCTTTCCGATTTTTTTGTTTAAGATCAAAGACTCAACATAATGCTCTGGAAAATTGTGTATATGTAGGTAAGGTACGTATTGAGCATGAATATCTTATTACAATTTCCAGGAAAAGTAATTTGCAAACTTTTTAATGTAGCGCAATGGTGCACTCGCATTATGCTGAACAAAAGATTGGGGATTCACAGGTAAGACTGAAATTTTCACTTTTTTGTTGTTTGAATATTCGATAAGCTTAAGTTACTTTTGTGATACATCTCAAAAAGTTTTTGAAATTGATAAAGTGACAGAATGCATTAAATTATTACTGTACTCAAGTTGTCACTGAAGGAGATTGCTTACGGGAATGCATATTCCTGGTATAGTTAAAATTACTTTAAGTACATAAGAGCATTGTCTTATCTCAAAATTAAAGATTTTTGGTATTTCAGTATTATTTGTATTTATATTTTTTGTATTTAAATATTTAATATCTGTGTCAACAAGGAATAAGAGCATAAGTTGACTTATGTCGAAGATGAGTTTTTGATGCCACCCGATGAGCAATTAGCAGTTCCATCTGTCATATTTGTTCGTATGTTTGTCTCAAACTGTAGAGGAACTACGTTCTACGTTCATACTCCGTTGTGACTTATGCTTATTTGACATTGATGAAACACATTCAACTCAAGTTAAAGAAAATGTTGCTACAACATTTACTAACAATATAAAAGGGGCTAAAAAACCCCGAGAGGAGCGGCGTATTTATTTATAAGCGTCAATTATGGTATGGACGTATAATTTAACAGTCCACAATTTGGATAACGATCAACCTCACTGTTATATGTGGGATGATGGAATGGCAAAGAGAAATGAAAATGAGATGGCCTGTTGTATTTTTAAAGGCATACATGAAGATGTTCCTGCTCCTGTTAAAAATTAAATTTTGTATAGCGATTCTTGTCCGGGGCCAAAATAAGAAGACGCATGTTAGTTGTATGTTTATAGCCGCTTTATGAATAGCGAGAAACTACAGGTAATTGACCATAAATTCATCAAACCTGGTCATACTCACATCGAATGTGATGTCGACCATTCTGTAATTGAACGAAAAAAAGAACACAACATCTAAGATTCACCATCCAAGAGACTGGAAGAACTTTATTGCTGGTATAAGGAAAAGATATCCTTTCAAACTGAAGGAAATGCGTCAGCTAGATTTCCTAGACTTTGCTGCAACCTCAAAGAACAAGTTCACATTGCGAAAGGTGATAAGTATTCATGGTGTGCATTCAGGGGGCTTTGATATCGCAAAGACAACTTTGGTACAATATTCTACAAAAACACTTTAGCCGAGGATGAGCCATTTAAGGAAATAAATTTAAGAAAAAAAAAAATGGGGTGGCGCAACAGTCCTTTGTGAACTAGAGCCTAGTGACTTACAACTCTCAACCATTCCTGTGTGTGAGTAATGTTGTCAGGAATGGAGGGGACCTACAATTTTTATGCCGAATCCGAACGGCTAGTTTGAGAAAGCACTTTTTCATGACAAAGATTACTCTTGAAGGATTTGTCAATTCCTCGAAAGAGGCAGTACCCGCGAAAATTAATTTTTTTTTAAATTAAGGTGGCACAGGCCCCTGCCCAAGACCCCTTGCATGACAGTCCAACGCACTAACCATCATGCCACAGGTACTACCAAATAAAAAAATTTAAGAATCTAAATAGATCCGACATTATAATTATTTCCCTACTTTTTCTTTTTTTGTTAGATTACGTTGATCCCCAGTTTCATGCCTTTTATAGAAGTTTGGTTGTTGACACCTTTACAAAAGAAAACGGTTATCCAGATGTATACGACATCAATTAAGAAGATGATTAAAAAATTATCCTTTTTTTTTAATTTTATATTTAAAAAATATTTGTGAATTTTTTTACCTAATAAAATACAATTCTGGTTCTTTTATAATATTTTATTACTCAACACTTTAATTAATTTTTATTATTTTTATAGCTATGACGAAAAAGAAAAAAATCTGTGTCTTTTAGAGCCTCCATGAATGTAAGTAATTATTTTTATCCTTCTACGATTCTAATCATTTACGCAAATTTCAATAATTTGTTTTGCAAAGGTATTTAGTCAATTTTTGTTAGTGCATTATTTTATTGTGTATTTGGAAAAATTACACAACTTAACTTGAACAAAATTATTATTATATATAAATCATATTTTTATCAAAATCAGTTATAAATTGACATAAAATCAATTAGTCTGCATTATTGCGTGATAAAAGTGCATGTAATTTTTTTTCTAAATAGATAACTTAACCTTTCAAAGGGTTTTATTTTTATACTCCTGCCATAAGTTTTGCCCCTAACTAAATATGGGAGCTGGTCGAAATGCTGTATTTTAAACTACAGTAAGGGTCAAAATTCTGTATGATACTGTATAGTCAAAATTTGATAATCAAAACAAATTGCGCGATTTTTGAAGTACAGAATTTTGATATAGAGAATTTTAAATACAGTATTTTAATCCATACAGTATTTCGACCCCAACCCACTAAATATATAACGACAAATGGATACCTCGAGTAACAATTATATATCAGTTGAAATAAAAACACGAAACGATAAAAATGGAGTGAGTTAACAAAGAGAACCCCATTGCTATTAATTTACCGCTCAAATGTATCAAAAACTTCCACTAGGTTTTTCGAATAGCTGAAATTACTAAAATTATCGAAAAAATTTACGTATCGCATTATAAAACGTTACAATCATACACTTTATGTCACATGAATATGGACAAGCTTTTTTCGTTTTTTATCTGATGATATTTTTCCAAGCCTTATTGTTTTTTGAAAAAGCCAAATGTAGATTAAATGCGGTATGTATTAAATTCATATTCCAAACAAAATTGTTAGATTAAGTTGATAAAGATACAAGTCTTATGCCGGTCTAATTTTTTATAGAATTATAGAATCAAGAAGTATGGGTAGAAGTTAGGGTTTAACCAATAAGGAAATATGTCAAATTCGACCTTACCGGGATCTCGGCAAAACCATCCGTTTTACAGCTAACAAAAAAAAAAAGTTCTTAAGTTATACACAACTATCTCAAGAACCCAGAGAAGTATGGAAATAACCACAAAAGAAGAGTCAAGAAAGCCACATCATTCAGAATAGGCAGGTGATAGAAAGAGCTGCTTCAAATTCAATGCAAATCATAGATGGAATCGATCTTGGCATACCGTCATGCATTACGGGTTGAGCTGCATTTTCAAAGCTCGGTCGGTTGAGCTTGAGGGTGTCGATTGTTTAAAGAAAAAGACATCTTTAAAAAACCACACAAACAGTACGGATTTTGCAAACATCTCTACAAACGACGCACATTGCAGAGGAAAGATGAAAGCTGTGAATGTACTTCACATATGTGCAGAAATGGACCAAGCTGAAAAATACTTTGCCTTCACGGTCAAGTTTTAGCGACAAATAAATCCTCTGGTGTGATTTAAAAGGCTGGATATAATTTACAAAGCATTTTTTCGTCCTAAACTCCAGTATAACTCTCATATTTGGGCTGGAGACCCAATAACGTACTTGAGTCTTCTGGATAGAATTTAAAAAAGAGCTCTAAAAATGATAGGAGATTGCTCTCTCACGGGACAAGCTGTCTTTGTTTTATCGTTATTTTTTTTATAAAAAATGGTCTAGTGAAATAGCCAGTTGCATTTCTCCTCCTAAGCAATTCAACCGTTATACCAGTACTGCTAGAAATGCTCATTAACGTACCCTTACGAACCTGGTTTCAATAGATATAATTGTGGATAAAGGGGATCAAGTACTTTTTACCAAAAGAAAAGCTGCTGTTCAAGGTCAGAATGGAGAGACTTGTTTTACCTACGTTTCGAATATCAAAAAAGCGAATTTGCAAGGCTGAAGATACAGATTTTTGGAACCGTAGGCCATTTGAATGTGCAAGAAATCGCACTTATATCGAAGATAGGTTTTATACCAGAATTAAAAATTCTATGAAGACTTGTGAAACCTGCTTTGCTAAGCTAACACAATAACCTTTTCGTATTTTTAAGATATCATTGATGAATATACCAATAACGGACAATTCACATTTGGAAATGCAAAATTTGTTACCGTTATTTAGCCTAGTACAAAGAAAAGTAAAAAAGTACAAAACTATAGAACTTGAAAACCAGAATGACCTAAGACGATAAACAAGATTATTTTTACTGATTTATGTTGAAGATATTTAAATATGTTTTAATTAATCGTGCCATGTTACGTTGATTTCATCTCCAAAACATTTTTTTACATCGAAAAATAATGTTTTTGACATCTGGTAAAATTTTGAAAAAAAAAAACAAATTGACATTTTTTTTTATGAAAAAAATTAAAACCTAAAAAAACGATTACTCAATGTTAATAAAAATTGATTTTCGACTCAAATATATAAAAAATATTTTTGTCAACATTTAATAAAATTTTGAGAAAAATTTAATTGACATTTTTGTGCAAAAAATAAAAACCTACAAAAATAGAATGCACGGGTAGGTAGCACTAAGTTGATCCTGTATGCAAAGAATCTGTTTAAAGTTCCTATTTAAGAAATATACCTGTTAAATAAGTTTGTCTTCAAAGATATAGGTAAATGGCATTTGATTGGTCAAAAAAACCGCGCGATTCATTTCAAGACACAACTCATCCTAGGATAACTCATCCCGGAAATGAAAAATACTTGTTAGCTAACTTAACGAAAACAATTGTTTGTGTATTCAACTAGTTCTTTCAAAGCGTTTTTCTTTGAAAACCTTTATTAACTTCCCATAGGAAGTTATTGTAAAAGGTCCGATTTGTCAAATTTAAATAAAAATCTAAAAAAACATTACTCAAAGTTGGTTAAAATTAAATATCGATTCAAATTTCTTTTTAAAAACTTAAAATTAAGGCTTCAAACTTATTTTGCCTGATAAAAAATGTTGTTTTAAAAATTCCAAAAATATTGAGAATAATCGAATTGACAGTTCTTTTTACAAAAAATAAAAACCTAAAAAATATTTAACAAAAGTTGGTGAAAAATGATTTTCGACTCAAATATCTTTTCAAAACTATTGTCTTCAAACTTATTTGATTTCACAGTAAATATTGTTTTTGATATTCACAAAATTTTACTGAATGTTGACAACAAAATTTTTTTTTAAAGTTAAAATAAGTTTAAAGTCAATATTACATATTTTTGAAAAGATATTTGAGTGGAAAATCAATTTTTATTTAATTTTAGTAATTTTTTTCAGATTTTTTATTTTTTTTTGAGAACAAATGTCAATTCTAATGGTCACAACATTTTTTACCGAATGTTGGAAACAAAATTTTTATAAAATGAAATGGGTTTGAAGTAAATATTTTTTATTTACAAAAAGATATTAATGTAAGTCGAAAATCAATTTTTACAAACTTTTAGTTATGATTTTTCTTTGGTTTTAATTTGTTTGTAAAAAAATTTGTGAATTTGATTTTTCCCAAAAATTTTATCAGATGTCAAAAACGTAAAAAAAATCACTCAATTTTTTTGAGACTTCTTTCTGCATATTACTGTGTTATTATCTGTATAACAAAATGTATCTCTCCTAGCAAAGACATCTGTCAAAAAATGTTTCATTTAGATTCTAAAGACCTTGAAACGTATAGACAAACGTCAAAATTTTCAACTTCGACAAATCGGACTGTTTACAATAACTTCCTTTGTTAGGTTTAAAATGCGGTCACGCAGAAACACACGAGTAACAAAGATTGCACTTTTTACACACCGTTTAAACTTCAGAATGCCATTTGCAACCTCTTTTTCCCAGTGGAATTGATTGGTTTATCAATAAACCTTTAACCTGTGAACCGGCGCAAGGGAGCAGTTTTCACCGACGATGGTGCGGGTTCTATTCAGAAAGTCTTGAACTATCCAGCGTATTTAGGTTTTCTAATTTCAGAAGTGTCTTCCAAGCTGAGGTATTGTAAGTGACAAATTTTCATGATGGCAATACCATTACCTGAACCTTGTGGCCTTGAAATCCAATTTATTTTAAGATTTAAGAAAAAAAATATTGTTTTTAAAAATTTAAATGCCATTTTATA
Source organism: Eupeodes corollae (assembly GCF_945859685.1). Lineage (NCBI taxonomy): Eukaryota > Metazoa > Arthropoda > Insecta > Diptera > Syrphidae > Eupeodes > Eupeodes corollae. Next base: position 54,869,105 of record NC_079147.1, read on the forward strand.
TCTCAAACAATTTTAAATTTTTCATAAATTTGTTTTGAAAATCGTTAGACCAGTTTGTTCTTCATTAGTTTTGTATATATACAGTTTTCCTATTTCAGTTGAAGAGCATTTTTAGCACGCAGATATTAAGAGCTTACAAATATTCCTATTACATATCAATTTCGCAAAGAAATGATGACCCGTTTTCGAGGTAACGAAAAAATGATAAAATCAAATTGGTATAACTTGTGCAAATGGTGCGTTAACCTCTCCAAACAATTTCGGTCTAGAGCTTGCAAAAACTACACCCACGCCTTCGGCGGGCTCTGTTAAAGGACTCTTATAGATATTTATCTAGGGTATCACAATGGATCAACATTGAACTTAGAGCGACGGTAACAAGACCAACCGTCAGCCCATTAACCTAACCTATCACATTAAATTAAGTTATAAATATGAAGCAAATTTTCTCTTAACTTAAAGTGTTGTTTAAAAATATATTAAATTAGAAACCAAACATTTAACTATAAACGTATCTATCACAGTCATGCATTTTAATATACAATTTAAAAAAGCTAACACGTGACCTTACCATCTATCTTCAGAAAGGTGACGATATACTATGACTGAGATTACTCATTTTTCAAGTGCAATTTGTATTCCATGTCGTGCTTCGTGCACCACCATAAAGGGCAACAGCCCTATTGTCTTTGCCTCCATTATCATCTAAGACACCATAAGATTGCGTGTCTGAATGGCAGAACTTTCATTGTCAACATCAACACCGCCAACCGCCATCTTTGTCATCGCCATCGCCATTGCTATCATCTCACATCTCGTAGATATGAAAGTGTTTTATTTGCCATACTCATGCTAAGTGGTGGCTTTTTATTTGTCAAGGCATCATAATGAGACGTTATTGTTAAGTGGTTTGGTCTTTGATGGTTTGTCTAAGAAGTAAGTAAGAAATTGATGGTGTGTGGCATGTAAATTATTGTTTATTTAAATAATTGTTTTTTTTTTCAATTTTTATTTGGTGAGTCGAAGTCTGCTTCTATCACATCGAGGTTTGTTTTTTTTTTCTCAGAAATTTTTACTTTCTATCTCCAAAAGATGTGAAGACCGAAAAGTAAAAACAATTTTGTCTAAATTTTCTTATTTTGGTGATGCTTTCACTTGCAATATTTTTTTTTTATTTTTGATGAATGACGAAGACATGTTAATTAGGGGTGGAGCAGTTATGTTATATGTTTGGCTTGTGATGTGCTTTGGAGCAATGACGACGACGACGACGACGACGAGTGATACCTAGACAAGGTTGGGCCGCACTCTTACTCCATAACCAAACCATATTTCCATCAAGAAACGTTTAGATACTATTTTTTATGGAAATGAGTTTCACTTTTATTTAATTTATGCTCGGATTCAATGTTATGCAATGATGGGGATGGCTGATAAATGCTGAAAATGAAACATGACATTTTGACGCAGTTTTTGATTATCAAGCAAGATATTAATTTATTTTTAAAGTAGGTAGATGGAAATTGCATAAACTTAATATAGCATTTTTATAGACAACTACTTCCTCAACAAGCTTGTCAGATGCTGCGAATTAAAAAATAGATCATATGCGTTGGATAATCATCTACACGATGACGACGATGTGGATAAATTATCGTATTTTGTTATTTTTGCCATTAAAGTGATTATGTTAAATGTTGTTTTTCTTTTTTTTGGAAACACGTTTAGATTCTTATCTGACGATAGTTAGTAAAACAAATTAAAACAACTTTAATTTGGATTTATATGCTTTTATTTTATGTGCAATAAAATAAATTAATCAGAAATCAAAGAGTTAAAGTTCAAGGAAAATTATGTATTAATTTTTTTTCCTTGCAAAATTGTTTAAATGTTAACAAATTTCATTTTGTTAAGGTGATTATTTCTATTGGTTTTTCATTAAGCAGAATTATCAGCCATTCAAAAGTAGTTTTTTGTTATTTTAAAGTTAATTAATTAAATTCTTTGAGTCCTTTACATAAATTGGTAGACTACTCATATTAAAAGGATTATTATCGATTGCATATGTTTAATATTTGTAGAATAGAAAAGGGATTTAGTTTATGGAATGAGGACTTAATAGAAAAATCAAATAAAGTGTTTTTCATTAATTGAATAGGTGTAATGTAATGACATTTAGAAATCAAAGGTTAAAGGTCCTTCTTAATCATACTCGAACATAAATGAAGCCAAATTATGTCAGTGTTACTTAATTTTGTTTGTATGTTTATTAAAATAAAACATCTGTCGTTGAACTTTACTCAAAAATGTATATCCCTACAAGACTTAAAAAGCAAACATTTGTGGTTCTTATAGTTAAAAATGAAGTGGGTTTCAGAGATATGTTAGCAAGAAATTTGTTTCTGGTTAAAATTGTAAAAAGAGGCTGGGATGGGGACCCACACTGATAACTTCATATCCCGTCTGTCGATTGTCTTGGTTAAAAGTTTCTAGGTTTTCGTGTTGCGTTAAAAATGTTGTATTATTCTTACAAATTTTAAAATCGCCAACAATATTTTTCACATATAGTTAAGTTTGAAAATCTGGTTTTGTTAAATAGATTTTTAGTCGAAAACCAATTTTTACCAATTTAAGTACCATTTCTTAAATTTTCACAAATTGAATTAATGAAATTAATTTGAGAGATATCAAGAACCGAACATCACTTTTTACCAAATTTGAGTACTATTGTTTGTAGATTTTATTTTTTAACGGACTGGACTGTTGGATTCTTATAATAAATTATTAAATATCGAAAACAATATTTTCTGTGAGATAATGAAGACAGTATTTTTAATTTTTACAAAGATATTTGAGTCGAAAGTAAGTTTTTACCAAGTTTTAGTATTGTTTTTTTTTTGTTAGGTTTTTATTTTTTGTAAAAACATCTGTCAATTTAAATTTTTTTCAAAATTTGTTCGAATGTTGAATGTTTTTGAAAACATGTTTTAGTCGCAATTCAATTTTTAACAACTTTGAATAATTTTTGTTTAGGTTTTTATTTTTTATAAAACAAAATTGTCAATTTAATTTTTCTCAAAATTTTATTATTATCACGCCTTTAGCGTCATTAGTTCTTGAGATATTTAGGGTTAACTAATTTTAACCTTTTTTACTTGCGACATATAGAAACTATATGGCAAAGTTTGCATTCGTGCAAAATTTCGAACTCGAGATTCTAATCAAACCTGATATGACAAGTCGAAAAAAGTGGGTCCCGCATTTCCGTCCGGTCTGTTTTGTCTGTCTGTTCACGCTCCTACAGCCTAAGCCATTGGGTTGATTGAGTTCAAACTTTAAAGTTAAAGCTTTGAGCAGATGCGCGATAGGTGTTTTTTTCATTTTTATTAAGATCAAAACTAACAGCTTCATGCAATTTGTTTGGTCAAAAAACCAAAATTTGAATGTTCTTAAAAAAAAACGATTTTTTTAATTAAGTTTTCTTTAGAATTTTATTTATTAACTTGACTTCTTTTATTAAGAAACACGAAATTTTGTATTGCTCAGGAAAGGTACCGCTCATAGAAGCGTTATTTTGTTTTTTAATTTTCTGAGCAACTTATGAACTGATTTCAATAATTTTTTTTCTGAATAAGCATTTATATTGACTTAACAATATTTGATTTTTAAATGTGCAATTTTTTATTGTTTAGATTTTTAAAAACATATTGAATTTTTCGTTACAAACTCTATATCTCATAAACGGGTCAACATTTTTTTTACGAAATTCAAATGTATAGCGTATATTTACAATCACTAAAGAACTGCATATTAAAAATATTTTTAGAACAAAATTGAAAAATTTTGTATATACAAAATTAATTTAAACAAAAAACCTATCTAACGATTTTCAAAAAGAAATTAAAACATGAAGGGTTTATTGATTTATAAAATGGCTTTTAAATTTCTTAGGACAAACTTATTTTTTAGGTAAATTTTGAATCTTAAATATTTTTTTTTTTTTTTTGAATTATTTTAACTGTGGATGAGCCTGAAAGAGCGCATTATTTTGACAAAATTTTAAATACATTCCTATTTTTTATCCAAATTAATGCAATAAGGACGTATTTATGTATTTTTATAACTATAGCTATTGTAAATACCAACGATGTAGCGCCACTGCATCGGGTTAACGAAGATGATATATTTAATCAACAATCTATTTCAAAGTGTCTATCTAGAAGTATTGTTTTGGTACCTTTGTATATATGATTTTTAGATATCATTCTTTAAGACTAAGATTGTTTAACACATACTTAACTTGCCGTCACCTATATAAAAGAATAAATACTTAGTGCAAGCTAAAGAAACGTACAACCTCTAAAACACAAAAGCCACAACAGCCTGACTGTAAAGAACACATGAATAGCAATTTCTTGTACCTGTTCGTATGCTTGTTTTTTTAAACTAAAACGAACAAAATAAACTGAACGTCATAACTTCATATTTGCTCTGAAAACTTGTAGGAAAGAAGTAATGTAGTATGTACCTTCTACCTTTATCTTTATCTATCTATCTGCATGAAGCTGAGCACGCCAATTAACTATTCTTTATCCGTTTTAGACACCTACATAACTACACAACCAATAGAGGATCGCTTTACAATTTAAACATACATGTTCTTCCTCTTTCTTATCTTCAGATAATTTATTTTCCATCCTGGTTCTTCCAATATGAAATTAAATTTAAGTTATACAAAGGAAAAAGATTTGAACGAACAAGTTGAATACATAAACAATTGTTTTCGTTTAGTATGCTTACAAGTATTTTTCACTTCCTTGGTGAGTTGTCCTATGATGAGTTGTGTCTTGGGATGAATCACACGTTTTTTGACTAATCAAATGGATATCTTTGAAGACAAACTTATTTAACAGGTATATTTTTAAATCGTAGTACCCAAGGCATTTAGGTTAGTGCGTTGGACTGTCATGCAAGGGGTCTTGGGTTCAATCCCTGCCTGTGACACCTTAATTAAAAAAAAAATAATTTTCGCGGATACTGCCACTTGCGAGGAATTGACAATTCCTTCAAGAGTAATTCTTGTCATGAAAAAGTGCTTTCTCAAATCAGCCGTTCGGATTCGGCCTAAAATTGTAGGTCCCTTCCATTCCTGACAACAGTACTCACACACAGGAATGGTTGCGAGTTGTAAGTCACTAGGCCCTGGTTCTCAACGGACTGTTGCGCCCAATTTATTTATTTATTTTTATATTTTTAAATCTTATATAGGTACTTTTTTAGATAAACTTTTTGCATAAAGGATCAAGTTCGTGCGACTGCTATGGTAAAAAAAACAACCAATACAAATTTCTTTTGCATCTTTCTGCAGTATTATCTGTATAACAACATTTATTTGAAGTCGATATCTCTTCTGCTTCTTGATCTATAAACGACGAAACGTACGCACACACACTCGCACAGACATCTTTCCAAAAATCTTTTATTTCGATTCTAGGGGCATTGAAATGTCAAGAAATTTCAATATTTTCAATTCGCAAATTGGGCCCATTAAAATAAGTTCATATGGGAAGTTAAAAAACTTTCAAAACTTTGTAATGCAGTCTTATTCTTTGTTAATAAACTTCGTTAATGCAGCGAGCATTCCATACAGCGGGAATTGTTATTTCCGAGTTCACCACTTTAATCTGGGTGATCCGGTTCACTGGTGGTTGGATCATAATCTTAGACAACACATCGCAGCGATGCACCAGACGTTGCTTAAATTTAAGAAATGTGAATGTTGGTAAACTCTGCAAAATTATTGAAAACAAATGATAATTTTATACTAGCTGAGCTTTCAACATCTTGAGGGAATTCCAGAATAACAAAAATGTTGTCTTAAGTTCATTGTGTGGTAAATTTGGGCCAGGAATAACAGGTTTTGTGATAAATCCTTCTGGAATGGTCAATTATATCAGGCAATTGGTCTCTCAATAAAATAAATAAAAATAATAGAAAAACGCGAACATTTTACTATTGACAAAAAAAACTTGAGATATTAATACATAAAAATAACTTCTTTACGAAAATTACATTTTTTATATTTTTTCTTTATAAGGAAACAAACAAAATCCTAATAAAAAATGTTTAATCCTTAACGCCAATTCCAAGAAAAAGAGAGCTTGGTTGTAGAAAGATTTTGATAAACATCAGGTCAAGTTAACTTAATCCAGATTAAAATATAAAAACAAAGCCATTGAAAACATTTCTGAGAAACCAAGAAATAATGACAGAAATTACAGAGCAATGGAGAAATTTCAATGGAAACATTTTTAAGAAAATCTGCAAATGAAAGTAAAATAAAAAAATCCTTAAAAATGCAACAAAAAGCAACGAATTTTTCGAAACCATTTAACCCTCACTCAATTCAAATATATTTATAAATTTCCATTAGCATTCATTGCATTCTATCTGCTTTTTCAAATTCAAAATTTTGACATATCTCGACGTTTCAAGATCCCTAAAATCTAAAAACAAAATATTCATAGAGAAAACTGTGGTTTTACGTAACACGTATTATGTTCATTTTTAAAAATAAGTAAATAAACTGTAAAAAAAATGTGTCACCTCTGACATACAAATAAACACTAAAAGTTGGTAAAAATTGATCTTCGACACGAAAATCTTGACAGGAATTAAAAATATTTTATATTACTAGTTTGAAATACTAAGCAAAATTGGTAAAAACGAAAATATACCAAAACTTGGTAAAAATTAATTTTCACTCAAATATCTTCAAACTAAATTCTTCAAATAGAAATATTGTTTACGACGATTGGTAAAGTTTTTATAAAAATCCGAGAGTCAGTTTTTTCATAAAAATTAAAATCTAAAAAAATATTACGCTAAATTAGTAAAAATTGATGTTCAATTCTCGATATTTCGTAAACAAATGAAGGCATTGACTTCAAAATAATTTCATTCTGTGATAAATTTTGTTTACAAAATTAAATCTGTATTTGTATAAAAGAAACCTAAACTTTCAAGAATTGCTAAAAATTGGTTATCGCATTTAAATCTTTTTAACAAAAACAGATTTTGAAATAAAACCATTTCATCACTCACAACATATTGTTGCTAATTTTAAGTTAATTATGTAGCAAATTCAGCTGTAAAATTTTTTAACAAAACACGAAAACCTAGAAAAACAAAATTGATAAGAAATGTTTTTCGATTCAAGAATAAAGAGAACAAAGAAAGATTTTGACTTCAAGTTATTTATCTTACACAAAATATTATTATTAATATTTTATTAAAGTTTTAAGCAAGACAAATCGACAGACGGGATGAGAAGTTATCAGTGTGGGTCGCATCCTAGCCTCTTTTTGTTTATAAAATGTGACGCTGCAGTGAACAATTTAAACACAAATTATTAAACCATAGTATCCTTTCATATTTCTTTTAATTTCTTTCTACATATTATTTTTGTATTTTTTAAAATATTCCAAAAAAGGGCGACATTTAAAAAAAATAAAACAATTTTATTTTTTACTTTAAAGGTCAGAAGAAAATATTCATACGACGTTTGGTAAAATGAAATAATTTTTTTTAATTTATCCATATATTGCCAAATAGTTTTTATAAATATAAATGCTCTTATAATATTTTACTTTCCATATGCCATGAATATACATAGTTCCGTTTGTGGTGCCAAGCTTGTTTCATTATATTTAGTCAAAAATAACCATGGCCTCGAAAAGCTAACTTTTTCCAATTAAATAATAATTAAACCAAATCAGATGCGCTCCAAATAACTATGCATGCATTTTTTAAAGTTTAACTTATCTTATCTATTAAAATAAAATCAAATTGACGCCGCGTGCATTTTAAAAAACTATCCTTGAAATTACTCATGTATTTTAACTTATGCACAAAACTCATGGCTGATGGTGATGGTGGTTTGTCAAAGCGGATATTAAATGAAATTTAAATAAAATTAATATTTAGCAAGCGTATTTTGCGAAAATGTATCTTAGTTGTATTTATTTTTTTATTACACCAGAAAAAAAAAGCCGACAACCAGTTTAAACAGTTAATAAAATTAATTTTATATTTTATTAAATTTATGGTAAACTACCAATTATTTTAAACATTAATATCCATCTGTCTTTCTATACATACATCGATATTACACTTTGAGGTATTGAAAGCTTATAATAACATAATGATTATAACAGATGAGGCATAATTAATGAGCAGTTTTTAATTAATTCGTAAATAAATTTATCGTTGTGTTAAATTGAATGTAGTACATACATATTTCAAAAATAAATTCAACTTTAAAATAATGACCTACAATAATATTGATGCCATATTAAAGGACACATATAGGATTTGCAGTCGGATTTTTGAGCTCAAAGGATCCTTATAGCTAACCATTTTGATATTTCCCACACACATTTTATAATTTCAATAAATCGTTTTAAAGGTTGGTGGCAAACCTAGCTAGCTGTGTGACAAGTGGCACCGTCATGTTGAAACTACATGTCATCCACATGCAAATCTTCCCATTTGGGCCTAAGAAAGTTCGTTATGATCTCACGAAAGCGAACAGCATTCACAGTGACTTCCTGACCGGACTCTTTTTGAAATGGTCAAAAAGTTTTAATTCTTGAGTCACCTTGACAGTTTTCAGGGTGTAAATGCAAGTTTGTATGCATTATGTTCATCAACGAAGCGTGAGAGATGCAATAATTGACCACGACGACTAGTTGAGGTGGCCGGCTCTTTAGCCACTCTATCGCGAACAGCAGCAATATTTTCAACAGAACGAACTGTAAGAGCTATTACGAGCAAACCCAGTTGGCTCAAAACGATTGAATTGACCGAAAAAATCACTAAGCACACGTTATGCGCATGATTTGAACGCCTTTGTTCATTATAAGCATGAATAAATTTAACGTGTTGCTCGATTGTGATTCTTTCTATTTTTTGAATATTTTTTGAATTTAGTAAATCTGTAGTTGAGATATGTCAAACAAAATGCAAAAACCCGTTTCAAGTTTAACTGTAGTTTACATTTACCATCGGCCCTTAAAACTTAACCACCCTTATATATTTAATAACGTATTTTTTTTTTTAAAGTCTTTAATATTTTTATCAACAAATCTTTTAAATATTTATTTAATTGTTATTTAAGCTAACAGTGGTAAATATAGAGCACTATAAGACTCAATATTTAGAAATATATTAGTGAGCTTTAAGGTTTTAAAATGTTGACAAATATGGTAGTCTTATGATCATTTATTAAAGACCAGAAAGTGGTTTGGCGTTTATAATAATTGGAACCTGATTTGACTTAAGTATACGACTTAAACAAAAAAATTACTATGGGTTTTGAATATGTACCTTAAATATGCCAGATACGCAATTGTAATGGCATACAATGGTATCATTGTAAGGTGTTCCATAGTCACGTAGTAGGGCTAAAGAACGAATCTCTGTACTTCATAGTACAGTTGATACTAATGTAAATAAGTATGTTATGTTACTGTCATCAATCGTCTTAAAACCAAGGGGCTCTATAAGTTCCTGGACTAAAAGCCCATTACTTTTACTCGTATATGGGATTTTAAGGAGTATATAAAACAAAAGAATGTTCAAATTTCTTCCATTTTTACAGAAAACCGATAAATTTTGGGTAATTTTCGATGACAGCGTGTGTGATATAGTTTCATAAGAATATTTTGATGATGCACATACCGAGAATATTGAGATTTTCAGTTTGATTATAACATGTGCCACTCATGGATAAGAGCAACATCCGTTCAATATTCAAAGAAGAGAAATGTAAATCTTACAACTAATAAGAAAAGCTAAGAGTGTTAAAGTCAGCGAAACAATTAGTTGAACTAAAAGTTGCAGTTTTCAGACTGAAGATCATTAACAAAAATAAAAAAGAGTGTCGGAGATAGAACAGAGCCCTGCGGCATACCAGCATTTTTATTTGATGACTTTAATTTATCGAAAACTAGTTGTATTAAACGGTCTGAAAGATAATTTCCAATCCAGCGCAAGAGCGATTCGTCTAAACCGAAGGATCGCATTTTCAGTATTATAAGATAAGCGTATATAATCAAAGCCCTATCAAATGCTGTTGAGATAATGAGCGCAATAAACTTACTTTTTCCAAAAATGATGTAAAGATTTGTTTGTTGAGATGAACCATAAAAGCACCAGTGGGCCTGTTGTCCCCAAGAGGTTTCAATTGGGTATGAACTGTACTAACTATTTTAGTAATAAACCGTCATTTAAGGTATAATTAGATCTTGAAATACATCAAGTTAAAATTTATAAAGGTTTGATATCAATTTATTTTCAATGCTAACATATATTATACATAATATGATTTGATTAATTAAGGTTAGGTTAAAGTGGCTGTCCGTGATGAAGCACAGTTAGGGCAGTTTAATAAGGACTATCTTCATAGCTTAATGAAACCAGTTTGAGTCCCTTACAAAACGTGAAAGACTGATTATGTTAATCTGATTTATCGTTTTGATCGTTATAAAAGAATTATTCTAGGTAATTCTTGTTTTTTTGAGCTAGAGGAAGGCATGAAGAGAGGATGTTAAGAACTTATTCCTCCTCTTCCTCATCCATAGATCTTCTGCACAAGCACGTGGCGTGCTTTAAGATTAGACAATACCTGGTTATAACACCGATTACCGAGCTTATATGACATCTGCTTAGATAAAACAAGCATCTTGAGCGCTTTAAATGTCAAATGTTTTTCGTGACCTTTCACTTGGCGATGTTTGTCTTCTTCATAGAATCTTGCATTAGCAATAGTTTACATGTAGCGATTAGTACGACAGCATTAGCCAAACATGGTAGAGTGGGTTGTACTGTACCATATTTGGCAAGTTCATCTGCCTTACAATTTATTCGAATGTCTCTCTGGTCCGGCACCCAACATAGGTGAATGTTAAACTTTGGTGTCATCTATCTTAGAAATGATAGGCAGTTATGGACTTTTAGAGAGTTTGAATGGAAAAAGTCTAGAGATTTGATAGCGGATGTGCAAATACGGATATCAGTTTTTGATATTACTTCAACAAAGAAAGCAACTATAGTGATTTTCCTTTACAGTCTACATATTGAAACATCGACCGAAGTCTGTTATCTATACTTGCACTTAAATGGATATCAATCAAACTTAAAAAGGAACGATGGTTGACTTATAGGTCATAGTTGACCTATGATTTGATTACTATGGGGTAAATTTATAACCGATTTATTCGACAAGTTTCCGAAAACTTTATGGATAATAAATTAATACAAAACTAGTTTCATAAACTCGTTCATAATTTATTTCGATGCTTTTTGAAAACAAAAAAAGAACCACGATGCCCGAATAGAAAATATCAACTATTTGCTGTTGTTGATGGTCTGAAGTCATTAAATATTATTACCCGTGGCATGATGGTTAGTACGTTGGACTTTATTAGAATTCTCTTGCAGCGTGATTTCGACAAGATTCAGCGATATTGCCACGACTGGAAACTGAAAATAAATGTCCAGAAGTCCGGACTCCGTTGGCTAGGGCCACGAGGGATACGTGTAAGAATTGGCGCAAGATGGTCATCGTTGATCTTCACGGGCAGCCATTAGCGAGCAAAAGTGTAGTGAAGTACCTCGGTATCTGGTTAGATCAGTATTTATATTTCGACAGACATGTAAATGCTGCTCTGACCAGGGCCAGAGGAGCCTTTGCTCTGACGAAACGGCTGTTTTTTAGCAGGAGGCTTGACCCAGAGTGAAGGTAATTTGCTACATGGCCCTCATACGGCCAATGATCGTGTATGGTTGTCCTGTGTGGTTTAACGTTGCCCCTTCCCAGATGGAGAAGTTTCGGGTGTTCGAGCGGCAGTGTTTACGACGCTGTACCGGCTTTTATCGAACAGCCGAATCTTCTTATGTGCATTACTATTCCAACGAGGTCCTATACAACGGGGCTCGAATCAACAGAATTGACAATTTCGTGATAAAACTCGTTCGAGGTCACATTGCAAGAGCTATGTCTTCGACCAACAATTTAATTTTCGGGGCGTTCTATCCGAACGACGAGTATTTTGAGAATGCACGCTTGAGCGCCTTCATTCCACCAGAGGCATTCCTCTTTTTAGATAGATGCGGTCTGATACAGGATAGATTGGTAGTTCAATTAATCTACCACGTCAGACGAAGAACCGTGGATAGGCGACTCCCGGACGTCATGGCACAAGGCGGAGCGGAGCTCCTTCGGTTCAGCAGGGCTGTGTCCGAACGGGACCGAACTGATAGGGTGAAGCAGGAGAACCAGTTTTGGTGGCTTCAATCGGCACTTGATATTGGGTAGTCGGGATGGGGTTTTAAGCCTTGGCAGGCTCACATACTTGTTTTATAGTTTTAGGGTTTAGTTTTAAGTAGAATAGGCATGGTGACACAAAAAGAAATAGAAAAAAAAACAATAAAAAAATACAACAAAATAAATTTAAAAAAAAGAACATTAAGAACAATAAAAAAAAAGAAAACATGGAATTAAAATTAAAAAAAAAGACAACAAAATATGAAAAACAAAAATGTTAGATAGTTAGATTTGCTGCTGTGGTCGTTCTAGTTTTATGTAGTTTATAGGTAGAATAGGTAGTTTAAGTTAGTTTTAAGTTTTATTTAAGGACCTTATTAATTTTTAGTAGTTTGTAAGTAAAAATAAATAAAAAAGGTTATTGATATTAGTTTTTTTTTTTCAAAATTTTCTAATAAAAACAAAACAAATAAAATTTAAATTGAGGTAAAATAGATCTTAAGGCCGAAAGGCATTAGTAATTAGTGTTATAGTTAAGCTTAGAGTGTCCGTATGGGACCATTAAGTTAGTTGTAAGTTATGGATAATTAGGCTAGTTTTATGAATTTTTGTCTAGCTTTAAGATAGGTTTAAGAATGAATTAATAAAAATGAATTACAAAAAAAAAAAAAAAAAGTACGTTGGACTTTCATGCCAGAGGTCTTGGGTTTGATCCCTGCCTATGCCATCTAAATTTTTTTCACTGGTACTCCCTCTTTCGATGGATTGATAAATTTTCCAAGAGCAGTTCTTGTCATGAAAAGTGCTTTCTCAAATTTACCGTTAGGATTCGGCTTAAAACTGTAGGTCCCCTCCATCCGCGACAACAGTAATCGCACACAGGAATGGTTGAAAGTTGTAAGTCACTAAGGGTCTAGTTCTCAACGAACTGTTGCGCCAACCAATTTATTTAAAGTCATTAAATATAATATAATTTCGTAGACGAAAGTTTTATGTTAGTTTTGTTCAGGACATTTTATATAAATATCAAGTGTTCTTTTGTAATTTCGTACAACCGTACGTTCGCGACGTTTTCTTTAACTTCCCATAGGAAGTTATTGTAAAGGATCCGATTTGTCAAATTGAAAATTTTGACATTTCTCGACGTTTCAAGGTCCCTAGAGTCGAAATAAAAGATTTTTAGAAAGATGTCTGTGCGTGCGTGTGTACGTACGTTCGTACGTCCATACTTTCGCGACTTTTTTTTCGTCCTCCAAGCTCAAGAACCAGAAGAGATATCAACTTCAAATAAATTTTGTTATACAAATAATAAGACAAAAAGATGCAGAAAGGGCTCTCAAGAAAATTGGTGAAAATTTTGGTTAAACCTAAATATCTTACGAACCAAAAGCGCTAGAGACTTGAATTAAATTTTATATAATACATTGTAACGTGATACCAAACAGGTATATTTTTTGAAAAAAAATCAATACTACGTTTTTTTTTATAAATCAATAAGACTGTAAAAAAAAATTGTCACCTATAAAATTTTACGACTAAAATTTGATTTCATCTCTAAAATTAGTTTGTGCAGCGAAGAATAATGTTTTTGACATCTGATAAAATTTTGAGAAAAATATAATTGATATTTTTTTTTATAAAAAATAAAAATATAAAAAAAAACATCCTACTCAAAGTTGGTAAAAATTGAATATCGATTCAAATATCTTTTCAAAAACTTGAAATTTAGGCTTCAAGTTTATTTTATCTTATAAGAAGTATTGTTTTCAACATTTTGTAAAATTTAAAAAAAAATCGAATTGACAGTTTTTTTAGAAAACAAAAAAAACCTAAGAAAAAATGTATAAAAGTTGGTAAAAATTGATTTTCGACTCAAATTTCTATTCAAAACTTTGAGATATTGGCTTTAATTTACTTTTATCTTTCAAAAAATCTTGTTGTCAACATTCAGTTTAAGTTTGAAAAATCGAATTTACAGTTTTTTTACAAAAAATTAGAAACCGAAAAAAAAAATTAACAAAAGTTGGTAAAAAATGATTTTCGACTCAAATATCTTTTTAAAAATTTGAGATAATAATTTCTAACCAATTTTTTCTAATAAGAAATATTTGTTTTCAACATAAGGACAAATTTTGAGAATAATCGAATTGACAGCTTTCTTACAAAAAATTAATATCTAAAAAAACAAACAATACTAAAACTTGGTAAAAATTTACTTTCGAAAATTAATATCTAAAAAAAAAAACAATACTAAAACTTGGTAAAAATTTACTTTCGACTCAAATAGCTTTTCAAACTTATTTTATTTCACAGAAAATATTCTTTTCGATATTCAGTAATTTTTATATAAAAATCCAACAGTCCATTTTTTCATAAAAAATAAAATCTACAAAAAATAGTACGCAAATTTGGTAAAAATTGATACGAATACATATAGACAAACTTTTAAGCAAGACAAATGGACAGACGGGATGGGAAGTTATCAGTGTGGATCGCATCCCAGCTCCTTTTTTGTAAAAAAATTCCAACTTACAGTTTTTTTATAAATCAAAAAAATTGAAAAAGAAATTGAAAACAATTATTTTATTTCCAAAACATTTTTTTGCAACCAAAAAAAACGTTTTTAACTTGTAGTAAAATTTTGAGAAAAATCAAATTAACAGTTTTTCTTACAAAAATAAAAAAACCTAATAAAAATTTATAAAAGTTTTTAAAAATTTACTTTCGACTTAAATATCTTTTTAAAACTTTGAAATATTGGATTTGAACTACTTTTTTCTTTTATAAAATGTTTTTGTTGATATTCAGTTAAATTTCGAGAAAAATCGAATTGACAGTTTTTTTAATAAAAAAAATTAAAAACCTAAACAAAATTAACAAAAGTTGGTACAAGCTGATTTTGGACTCAAATGACTTTTCAAAACTTTGAGACATTGGCTTTAAACTAATTTTATTTTATGAAAAATATTGTTTTGAACATTTAGTACATTTTTTTTTGAAACTAAAAAGAATTTCTAAAAGTTCGTAGAAATTAATTTTTGACTCAAATGTCTTATCTCACATACAATATTGGTTTCGACATTCAGCGAATTTTTGAAATAAATCCAACAGTAAGTTTTTTCATAAGAAAATAACATCTACAAAAAATAGCTAGAACATTTGGTAAAAATGATGTTCGGTTCTCGATATCACAAGAAGAATAGAAGGTATTGACTTCAAATTAATTTCATTCATCCAGCTTGTATTTGTTTATATACGAAATAAAAACTTTTAAAAAATGGTTAACGACTAAAAAATCTCGTTAACAAAAAGAGATTTTGAAATGAAACATGCAAAATATTGTTATTCATTTTTAATTTGTTTTAGAATAATTCAATTGACAACTTTATTAAAAAAAACACGAAACAGTTTTAGTCATTTATATATGTATTTCGAAAAATCACAAAGAATAACTTTAGCTAAATTTTAAAATGTACGCTCCTTCTAAACGCTTTGCATTCCTGACAGCAATAATACGCAGTGTTTTTTTCTCTCAGTGTATTTTCACATTTCCATACCACAAAAACAACCACTTCCCGATTATCTAAAAGTCTTTATTTAAACATCTGGTTCAAATTCTATAAATTTCTTTCTTCCTAAAATAAAACCTCCATTAAAAATTTCGAACAAAGAACAAATAACTTGCTTTTAAGCTCAAAAGTTCAATATACCCTCGCGATGTTGATCGAGAAGAAACAACATAAAAAGATTCCAAGAACTAAAAAGCATCTCACATGTGTCATCCAATTTTTTTTATTGACGACCTATCAGATACCAATAGAACGTATCAAGAATAATCATCTCGTGTTCGGAAACCTTAACATACTTCCACAAGCTCTGTGTAGGTAGCCGCTAATCGTTAACGTATATAGCCAAAGCCATACAGCTATAAGCAACAAAAGAAGCCTGAAATGGCTATGGCTATGCAGACTCACCACCAATTAACTTATAAGATACAACAACAATCGCCAGCAAGAAACGAGAAATCAAATGGACTTCTTATGTACAAGTGTCCCGCTTAAAGCCTGGTCTGGCCTGGCCTGGCGATTCGGCCAATGCGCAGCTCGAATACGATTCTTCGAGATGTCATTAACTATACCAAAGGTAGGTAGGTAGGTATAGGTGTAAATAGCTAAAGATACAAACAGATACAGATACAGCTCTATGTTCTTTTTTTTGTATGTCGTTAAGATTTGTTTGTATATAGATACTCGTACCTAAATCAGTATTCCGAGTCTCCACTGAGATCGAGATGTTGTGTATAAAAACGCGATCCAAAAAGAGAATGCTTCATGTATTATGCAATTTTGTGCCTAGGCAAACAAGTATTCTTCTACTTCCCAAGTCCAAGTGATTTTGTGATTTTATTTTTTCTTATATATTTCTGGTTTGTGGCCGAAGTCAATGAGAACCGGTTGAAAAACATAATATTGGTCTTTTCTCAGGGCGCTAAAACAGTTTTAAAGTCGTAGTCAAACGGTACGCTCGATCGATCGAAATGTTGTCGTCTCAGATGAAAAATAAAATTGTGTTTGTTGTTGCAATCGGCTTCTTGCTGGGCGTTGCACAGTGTCGTCCTTTGGAGGATGCATCCCTTGCAGCCTTAGTGGAAGATAAAATTGTGGAACCAGCAGTAGTAGCAGCAGCTTCAGTTGATGCTCCAGTTGTCGCAAAGGACGAAGTTGCAGCATCAGACGCCGCCAAGGATTCTGAATCAACAATTCTGTCAGCAGTTCCAGTCGTTGTGGTGAGCAAGGCTGATAGCAGCGAAGAGAACAAGAGCAAGGATGACAGCAGTTCCAGCGAATCTACAGAGTCCAAGGAAAGCAAGGAGAGCAGCGAAGAAATCAAAGCTTCCCCGGCTCCAGCTGCCGCAGCAGAAAGTACCAATACCGCCGATGTGATTGTCCCAGCACCAGTTGTCGAAATCATGGAAGTCATCGAACCTGAAGTCGCTGTTGTGGAAAATACAGTCGAACCTTTAGTTGCAGCAGTGGAAGCCGCCGTTGAACAAGCCATCGAAACTGAATCCTCGCCAGTGGTGAAACCAGCTGCTGCCGAAGAGCCCATAGTTGCAGTGATCGACATTGCATTCCAACCAGCAGCAACAGAGCAGGAAGCAAAGGTTGAAGCCAAGCCCGAGGCTGTCGCCGCCGCCGCAGTTGTTGAAGACAGCGTCGCCGCTCCATCGTCTCCCGTCGAGGAAGCAATCAACACAAAAGCCATCGACGCCGAAGAAATAGTCCAACCAGCAGCAACATCAACTGAGGAAAGTGCTTCCCCAGCTGCCGCAGAAACATCACCAAAGATCATCATTGTCACACCATCCTCCGATGTAGCCACCTCATCCGACGCATCTGTGGACTCAAAATCTGAAGTACCTGTTGCACCAGTTGAGGAAATCACCAAGCCCATTGAATCCGAAGCCCCAGCCACCGAGGCCAAAGCTGAAGAATCCAGCAAAACCACAGAAAAATCAGTTGAAAGTAAAAACTAATATTTTATAAGTGATTTTTCTTTTTTGTATTAAATTGGGAAGTATTGAACTGAAATAAAAATAAATAAATAATTTTGTCTTTGGAAAGAAAATAAATCAATAATATAAATTATATGAATGAAGTTGACTTAATCTAAGTGGATAAGTTTAGGAATTTCAAAATTATCCCACTCTTAATCACACCCACTCACTAATTCAAAAACACACTCGCATAATACTTAAATAAAGTTGACTGTTGCTAAACGAGGACAAAATCAAGTGACATTTTATTCAAAATATCGAAAAATAAATAAACGAAAATAAATTATTCTGTAAATTGATTTTACAATTCGAAAAAAAACTAATCGTGTTTTTATTTGTTGATTTATTTTTTGAAACTAGATTTACCTGGGAAAACTTGTTTCTATGTTTGATTATTTTTCTGTCGTGTGTTTTATCAGCACAAATGTATCTAATGGATTTTATGTTGGGTTCATTTTGGGATGTCATCTGAAGCTTAACTGATATTTTATGAATATTTAGGCAGTTACCGACTGCCACACCCGAAAAATAAAAACAGGAAATTGATGGTTTTGGGACAGAAAAATGCATTTCCCTGGTGACGAAATATGGTTTAGAATTTAAAATCAATTATGGAGCTTGTAGATACTTCTGAAATCATAAATTCCTGTCAATAATTGTATCTATTGTTACTGGAAAATTTGTTTTTTACGTTTTTTTTTTTGAAGTTATGGTTACAAAAAAATATAAATAAATTCGTCAAAGGGAGCACAATGTTTGAAAAACAAAAATTAATTGATTGCAGTTTCTTAACTTCCAATAGAAAGTTATTGTAATCAGTCCGATTTATCGAATTAAATATGTTGCCATTTCTCGACGTTTCTTCAAAGTCCCTTAAATGTAATTAAAAGATTTAAGAGAGATGTCTGTATGTGCGCTTGTACGTTCGGCAAATACATACTTCAAAAACGCATTGAAGTTCTAAAAATTCACCAAAGAAATGCTAAATACTTTGCGTTGGCAATCACAATTTGCAAAATTAATTAACTTTTCAGTCATCCTGAAGCATCTTCCCAACCGGTAATGTTAACATTTTTGGAATAAATGAGGTGTTGAGTGATGTGATATGAACCATCGAAATTCTTATAGTGAAGTTACCACAAGAACCAGAGCTGGTAGTTGGATTACCAGCAACGTTGTTACTTAGCTAATTGGGTCGTTGAAACACAGCACTATTTTTTCCTCGAAGGCTATGTTAAGAAGCAGAGTTGTCACCTTAAAGCTTTTAAAATCCAATTATGCAAACAATGTTGTCTGACTATATGTTTTATTTCTTAAAGAAGTCTTGGGATATAACGCCAGATATTTCCTTTTTTGGAACTCATTAAAGATAACATGCAAAATAAAAGGAACTACAGAATTTGGCAACAATCGTTTTATAATACTTTCGTCTTTGGAATTGAATACCAATTTATTAATTTCTTTTCAATAATACAAGAGATGAGACCTGGAAAGATTTTTGCTAGTCTCGTATGGGTCTCATATAACTGAGTCTAATCTCATCGGTCTAGATCTAGCTTTTTTTCATCAGTTGTTTAATAGGTTTTCTCGCCTTTATTTGTATGACGTAAAATAAAAAATATAATAACTTAATTACTTTAAGAAAGTAAGTAAGTAAGTACGCCACCTAAGTCGCGGTCTTCAGACCTTCCGGGCTGAATCCTTAATGTCAATTTACTCTACATGATCCAGCCATTTAAACCCTTGAACTTCAATTTTTTTAACCAAGTCAGTTTCGCTGGGCAGCCCGTACAATTCTTCATTGTATCTTCTCCTCAATTCTCATTCTATGTAGACGGGTTCAAAAGTCAACCAATTAGTTTTTCTCTCATAGAATCTTAACACGCTTTCATTTTTCTTTGACAGAATCGAGTGATGAGCGTCCTATAGATGGTGATTGCAAAAATTATTCTCTGATTGATTTCATCGTTGGTGTACTAACCTACCTACTTATTTCCTCAGACCTGTTAAGTCCTTTGGGAGCCCCGTAAGGGGTCCGGTTTCCGGAGATGTGTTTCAGCTCCCTCCAACTATTCGTGAATGACGCTGATTCCTCCTGGACCGTCCTGCGCCATGTGCTTCTCGGTCGTCCAGCTCTTCTTTCTTCTTGTGTGAGCGGATTCCACTGCAATGCAGTCATTACCTTTTCGAAGCCTGTGTCCAATCCATTGCTACTTACGCTTCGTATAATAGAGTCTATGAAGTACCTCATTTGATATACGGTTTAGTCAGAAAATACTTAGGATGTTGCGAACACTTCTATTCACGAGGGTTTCCAGCTTTCTTTTAATGGCTGAAGTAACCATAAAGGTGCTGCACCCATAAAGAAGCACAGATTTTGATTGTGCGAAACAGTAGTAGCTTTGTTCTTAAACTGATAGAGTTATTCTTCCAAATTATGGGCAGCATACCGAACACCACTTTTGCTTTGCTAATGCAGCAGGTGATGTCCTGTTCGGTTCCGCCTTCGATGGAGGCGATACTTCCAGTATTGAAAGCTCTCCATCTTTTCCACCGGTTGCGCGAAAATATTTGTTTGAGAGGATGGTCAGGCTTCGAGGCTGATAGATGGTGACGTTTTGTCCAAGACGTCATTGTTCAAAGTAATTTTTTTAACAGCATATACCTGGTCTTGCCTTTTCCGCTTCCGTCGCAATGCTCAAAAACTTCCAATTATGTCAATATTATCGGTGTATCCGAGTAATTGGATGGACCTTTGAAAGATTGCGTCTCTAGTGTTGACGATTGAGTTTTGCACAATTACAAAGATGTTGAAGAAGTCACACGAAAATGCATCGCCTTGTCTAAAACCTTCTTTGACTTCAAATGTATCTGTGAGATCTTTTCCGACTTTGATAGAGCAGCGTTTATTATTAATGGTCATTCCGCACAAACGGATACGTTTGACAGGGATGCATAGACATTGTAGATCTTCTCTATTATACAGCTGTCAAACGCGTCCTTAAAACTAATCAAAAAAATGGTAGGTATCGATTTAAAGTTCCTGGGTTTTTCCAAGATCTGCTGTAATATGAATATTTCATTGATGGACTTTCCTGTTCTGAAGCCAAACTGGAAAGGACTTATCTGGTTGTTGACAAACGGCAGCAGACGTTTACATAGTATTGCAAAAAGGATCTAATATGCGATATTCAGCAGACTGATGTCTCTGTAGTTGGCGCCTTTTCCTCCTCCTTTCTGTTCTATTGTATTTTTTTCTTCTACTTAGAAGTTTGACTGTTATGCATAGGGTCTTGGGGTCAATCCCTGCCTGTGAAACCTAACTTTTTTCACGGGTACTGCCTCTTGCGAGGAATTGATAAATTCTCCAAGAGTAATTCTTGTCATGAAAAGTACTTTCTTAAATTAGCCGTTCGGATTCGGCATATAAACTGTAGGTCCCTTCCATCTCTGACAACATTACTCGCACACAGGAATGGTTAAGAGTTTTAAGTCACTAGGCCCTGGTTCTTCATGGACTGTTGCGCAACCTAATTTATTTTTTACTTAAAAGAAATATATAGAATTCAATAAGGCAGACGAGACTCTCGACAAATTTCGGTACAAAATATACATTTTCGTCGCGGTTTTATTTGCACGAGACTGATACTAATTTCGTCTCGTTTTCAGTCCAAAAAAATGGGAGTGTGTTTTTCTTTTTTTTCTGTGGCCCTTCACAGGCGACTCTTCAATGTTTGGTGGCCAAGTTTAAGACGATCGGTTTACTAAACTATCAGCTAACACTCGTATGTTCAATGAACGCAAAATCGGCTGAGAACATTGCCTTGGTGCTTGAAAGGGTACAGCAGAACCCGATGCAGTCTATTCCTCGCCGTACACAAGGGCTCGTCCTTTCGCAGACTCAACTTGGCGAATTTTCGTCTGGACTTGGGCCTACACCCATACAAGAAATAACTGATTGAGCTCAAAGTTCATTACCATAGACAACGCCGTTTGTTCGTGATTAGGTTTCGCATCGTTTGGAAGAGGACTTCAATTTTGGCCGATTTTTTGATGAATGGCTGGGACGTCACTAACTCCCTCGAGGTTCATCAGGGTGATAATGCATCCTTAAAAAGTTAATCTTTTAAATGAATGCTGGCTTCTGTTTCTATATGTTGGGAGTATTGAATTACCAGAGATTTATTACCGGTTATAATAAAGTAACATTAATTTGACTAGTTAATAACTTTTGATACATCTATCAAAAGAGTGAAATGTTTTTAATGCAATAGATTCTAATATATTCGTTGATTATTAAATATTGAAAAGTTATAAAATATTGAATGAAATTTTCATTACGAAAAAAGAAAGAAATATAAGTTTAAGATCTATATATGTATTTCATTTTATAAAGCAATCAGCTTTCTTCTTTGGAAAGAAACCAAACGCTTTTATTAAAAAAAAAGATAATATTGTTGGGTGGCTAAAAACTGGTTTTAAGTATTGCCAATTTCAAAATTATAAAATAAAAGCATTATCAAATTTGTCACATAAACAACTTTTTTTCTCAGAAAGTGATACTAGTTTAGATAAGTGATTTTAATGTTTTATTTCAATAGAAACGGATGAATCTGATAATTGCTGTTTATAAGGTTTTTACGTTCTGTAGATTAAATGTGTATAGGAAATTGCCACAACACAAAAATTAGACTTTATTTTCCCACGAATTTATTAATTTAAAATAAATTTAATTAAAGCCATTTCATACATATTCATTCTCTTCAGCTGAATCACTAATCTGGTTTACCGAATATTAATTAAGGAAGATACAAAGGTATGTACATAGTAAGGGATGTCCCAAGGCCGTATGTTTTGAATCAGATACTTTATTATCCTTATAAAATTACATAAAGCTAGAAAAATAAATTTAAACAGCTTTAAATATTTTTTAGTTTAAAGTTTTCCATTTAATCTAAAATGTATTTTAATAAAAATTAAAATAATATTTTACACTAAACTACTTGTAGGTACTTTTGCTCTATAAATGTTGATTTTCATATCTTTTGTTTTGTCTGTATTAATTCTTTAACTAGATATAGCTGAAAACGTGATTTCTTTTAATTATAGTGATTTTTCAATAATTTATCATAATCATTTTAATAATGTATAAATATCTACAGTCTATATAGCTTCATCAATCTTTTACCAATCTTAAATTACAATAACCATGTATCATTCTTTAAAAAATATAAGTATGTAGATATAAAAAACGTATTTATTGTTTCTGTATCCATAAGCTATCCATTGACCTTGATAACTGATACAATTATTTATTATTCCATTATATTTCAATTCTTAATTTCCTACTACCAACGATATAACTACCTTTGGTATAAGCATTGTGCGTCAGACACGTTTTTTATATTTGTATTTTTTAATAATAATTAAAAATGACTAAGCAGCAAATTAGTTATGTAGTTCTTGTTGTTAAATATTGTTAAATGTCAGGGCCGTATCTCAATTGAAGATGATTCAATACTAAAAGGTTATAAATATCAATTATTATAGTTAAAAAAATAATTAAGTATGTAGACAAAAACGATGTATTAAGGAATTAATATGGTGAAAACTTATACAAGAAAAGTAAAAACAAATACCTTTTAATCAACTGAAACTTCAAAAAGTCAAAGCCAATAAAATAACTAAAATATTAATTCGTTATTTCGTTACAATGGGCAACTTGTGGAAGGACCCCGAGCAAGAAAAATAAAAACTCTCAAGTATTTGAAGAGTGACCATTACATCCACAAAAAGTCACTGTTTTTGGGTGTGCTTGGACCGTACTTCTTCGAAAACGATGATCTAAAAATTGTCACTGTCAATTCGGAGCGTTATGGTCATATGATTACCGACTTTTGTTTTGCCTGCTATTAAAGAATTCTACTTGAAAAATATGTGGTTTCAACGAGACGGTGCCACAGAATTCAAGCAAATACTTATGGCTTTATTGCAAGATATATTTCCTGGCCGCTTAATTTCTCGTCATGGCGACATCAACTGACAGCTGAACTATTTGTTGTGGGGATACGCGAAAGACTGCTTTTATGCAGATAAACCTTTAACTTTTGAACACCATTAAGTAACCAAATGTCTTTAAGTTAAGTCTGAGATCAAACCAAATATGTGTCAAAAAGTGGTAGACAATTTACGTCCGTATGTCCATACGTTCGCCACGTTTTTTTTTCGTCTTCCATAGCTCAAGAACCAGAAGCACTAGTCACTTCAAATGAATTTTGTTATACAGATAATAAGGCAGAAAGATGCACAAAGGGCTCTTTTAAGAAAATTGCGTGGGAGGTTTTTTTACCATAAAAGGTGAACATTTTGGCTAACCCTAAATATCCCATGAACCTATGCCGCTAGAGACTTGAATTAAATTTAATACAATAAATTGAAACGTGATACATAACAGGTATATTTTTCGACAAAAATCCAATAAACGCTTTTTTTATAAATGAAAAAAACTGAAAAAAATGTGTCACCTAGAAAATTTTACGACTAAAATATGATTTCATCTCTAAAACAATTTTGTGCAACGAAGAATAATGTTTTTGACATCTGATAAAATTTTGGGAAAAATCGAATTGACAGTTTTTTTTTATAAAAATTAAAACCTAAAAAAACATTACTCAAAGTTCGTAAAAATTGAATTTCTTTTCAAAAGCTTAAGATTAAGGCTTCAAACTTATTTCATCTTATATAAACAATATTGTATTTAACATTCGGTAAAATTTGAAGAAAACTCGAATTCACAGTTTTTTTACAAAAAATAAAAACCTAAACAAAAAAATTAATAAAAGTTGGTAAAAATGTACTTTCGACTCAAATAGTTTTTCAAAAATAACAAATATTAGCTTTTAACTTATTTTATTTAACAGAAAGTATTAATTTCGATATTCAGTAATTTTTTTTATAAAAATCAAACAGTTTATTTTTTCATAAAAAAATAAAATCTACAAAAAAGTATGCAATTTGGTAAAAATTGATACATATATAAAAACTTTTAACCAAGACAAATCGATAGACGGGATGTGAAGTTATCAGTGTGGGTCGCATCCCAGCCTCTTTTTTACGTTTACTTTTGAAACCGAAAACTGGATAACCCTTTATTATATCTCTTAAAAATTTAATGTTGGCCTTGACGGCGCGGACGCACGATGGTTTCCAGCTTATTCGCATTGTCACACGAGCTTAAGAAAACCCCGCAAGTAAATAATCAAAAGGGGGGTCAAACCAGACAATCATGGTGGCCAATTTGCGTCACCTCTAAGCGAGACAACCACGCCAAAATACCGTTGGGTAGAATATGGATTGTGTCTTTAGTGGTGTCTATATCATCCAATTCCGACCACAAGAAATTGTTGGACATTGACATAGACGTATCGGCCGGGGATGGCCTGGCCAACATCATTTTTAAAGAATTATTGACCGATGATGCCTCCAGCACAAAATTGAACCCAAAAAGTGATTTTGATGAAATGCATTGGCACCTCGTGAATCTCCTGTGAACAGATGTCTTCTCAAAAAGGGTGTAAAGGTTCCAGTTATGATTTTATAGTGCTATTGAGGATTGGATAATATTTTAAACCAATATGATATTGTTTTTTAATACAAGAGATTTAATAATAATAATAAGAAATAATTTAAAATTCTGTCGTGACTGTTAAGATTATATTGTATAAATATTTATTTGTATAAATAAATGAAAGAGGCTGGGATGCGACCAACATTGATAACTTTCCATCCCATCTATCGATTTGTCTTTCTTAAAAGTTTGTAGGGTTAGGTTAAAAAAGTTTTTAGTTGAATTATTCTTAAATTTTTATAATATATTTATTTACAGTATTTTTTATATAAAGAAATAGTTTAGTTTGAAAATCTAGTTTTGTTAAATAGGCTTTTAGGCGAAAACAAATTTTTACCAATTTAAATAGCATTTCTCAAATTTTTACAAATAAATTTAAGAGATATCAAGAACCGAACATTAATTTTTACCAAATTTGTGTACTATTTTTTGGAGATTTTATCGTTTAACGAAAAAAAAAAATAAAACGGGCTGTTGGATTTTAATAAAAAAACTATTGAATATCGAAAACAATATTTTCTGTGAAATAAAAAAGTTTAAGAAAGTATTTTTAATTTTTGAAAAGCGATTTGAGTCGAAAGTAAATTTAAAAAAAAATTAGTATTTTCGTTTAGGTTTTTATTTTTTGTAAGAAAAACAGTCAATTTGTTTTTTCTCAAAATCTTACCAGATGTTAAAAACGTTATTTTTTGTTGCACAAAATTGTTTTGGGGATAAAATAATTTTGTATTCGTAAAATGTTGGAGGTGAAACATATTTTTTTTTTAGTTTTTTTGTTTTATAAAAAGAAACTTTAGCTGGATTTTTTTTTTTAATATATGTATATTGTTTGGTATCACGTTATAATAGTCTATAGCGTTTTTGATTCATGAGATATTTAGGGTTAACCAAAATTGTCACCTTTTTTTAAACTGCTATGGTAAAAAAACCAACTGGGCAATTTTCTTGAGAGCACTTTCTGCATCTTTCTGCATTATTATATGTATAAAAAAGAGGCTGGGATGCGACCCACACTGATAACTTCCCATCCCGTCTGTCGATTTGTCTTGCTTCAAAGTTTATCTATATGTACTCGTACCAATTTTTACCAAATTTGCGTACTATTTTTTGTAGATTTTTTTTTAATGAAAGAACAGACTGTTGGATTTTTATATACAAATTACTGAATATCGAAAACAATATTTTCTGTGAAATAAAATAAGTTTGAAGCAAATATTTTTAAGTTTTGAAAAGCTATTTAAATTGAAAGTAAATTTTTACCAAGTATTAGAATTGTTTTTTTTTTAAGAGTTTTATTTTTTGTAAAAAAACTGTCGATTCGATTTTTTTTCCAAATTTTATCGAATATTGAAAACAATATTTCTTATAAGATAAAATTAGTTTTAAGAAAATATTTCAAAATTTTGAAAAGATATTTGAGTCAAAATTTACTTTTGGTAAATTTTTTTAGGTTTTTAATTTTTTGCACAAAAACTGTCAATTCGATTTTTTTCAAAATTGTTGACAACAATATTTGATGGAAGATAAAAGTTGTTAAAAGCCAATATCTACAATTTTTGGAAAAATATTTGAGTCGAAAATCAATTTTTACCAACTTTTATACATTTTTTTTATGTTTTTATTTTTTGTAAAAAAATTGTAAATTCGATATATCTCAAAATTTGTCCTTATGTTGAAAAAAATATTTTTTATAAGTAAAAATTAATTAGAAGCTATTATCTTAAAGTTTTGAAAAGATATTTGAGTCGAAAATCAATTTTTACCAACTTTCATAATTTTTTTTTTTAGGTTTTTATTTTTTGTAAAAAAACTGTGAATTCGATTTTTTTCAAACCTTAACTGAATGTTGACAACAATATTTTTTGAAAGATTAAAGTAAATAAAAGCCAATATATCAAATTTTTGAAAAGATATTTGATTCGAAAATCAATTTTTACCAACTTTTATTAATTTTTTTAGGTTTTTATTTTTTGTAAAAAAAATTGTCAATTCGATTTTTCTCAAAATTTTTCAGAATGTTGAAAACAATATTCCTTGTAAGATAAAATAAGTTTGAATCCTAAGTTTTAAGTTTTTGAAAAGATATTTGAATCGATATTCAATTTTTACCAACTTTGAGTAATGTTTTTTTTGGATTTTTATTTTTTATAAAAAAAACTGTCAATTAGATTTTTCTCAAAATTTTATCAGATATCAAAAACATTATTATTCGTTGCACAAAATCGTTTTGGAGATCATATATCAGTCGTAAAATTTTGGAGGTGACAAATTTTTTTTTTCAGTTTTATTGATTTATAAAAAAAAACGTTATATTGACTTTTTTCAAAAAATATACTTGTTTGGTATCACGTTACAATATATTATATAAAATTTAATTCAAGTCTCTAGCGTTTTTGGTTCGTAAGATATTTAGGGTTAACCAAAATTTTCACCTTTTTTTCAAACTGTTATGGTAAAAAAACCACCCACGCAATTTTCTTGAGAGCCCTTTCTGCATCTTTCTGCCTTATTATCTGTATAACAAAATTTATTTGAAATCGATATCTTTCTGGTTCTTGAGCTATGGACAACGAAAATAACGTCGTACGTCCGAATGTCCGTACTTCCGTACGCTCGTACAAACGCACCCACAGACATCTTTATACAAATCTATAATTTCAACTCTATTGACCTTGAAACGTCGAGAAATGTCAAAATTTTCAATTTGACAAATCGGATCCATTACAATAACTTTCTATGGGAAGTTAATAAATTAATTCATCGGAATTGTAACGTTTATGCTTTGTTGCTGCAGTACAACCGATCATTTACAAAACAATGATGTGCAATAGATTTGAAAAAAATAAAATCTTTATTCATTTCATCGACAATATTAATTTAATTCCACTTGGGCAGGCAGGACATGACAAATTATTCCAGATAAGGCCACTTTTCGAAAAAATACGAGAATGGTTGCTATTGATCCCAAAAGAAGAGTTTATCGCCGGTGATGAACAGATTATAACAAACAAATTTAGAAAGGAACTGAAGCTGTTCAATGCAGTCAAGCCGCATAAATGGGGCTATAAGAACCGAATTCTGAGTGGAATTTCTACATTAAGCTACGATTTCGGCTTGTTTGCTGGACACGAGAGCAATATTTTTCCTTATGTAGTTGGAGATCTAGGAGTTAGTGGAAATTTTATCACCTGATTGATATCTTTTCTTGCCAAAAATGTCAACCACAAATTATTTCTTGATAACTGGTATAATAGCCAAAATTTACAATTGCATAAATTTCAAAATGTTATTTTACCATTGCTAGCTAGTACCCGTAGCGTGATGGTTTGTGCGTTGGACTGTCATGCATGGGGTCTTGGTTTGAATCCCTGCCTGTACCACCCAACTTTTTTCACTGGTACCGCCTCTTGCGAAGAATTGAAAAATCCTCCAAGAGTAATTCTTGTCATGAAAAGTGCTTTCTCAAATTTGCCGTTCGGATTCGGCTTAAAACTGTAGGTCCCTTCCATCCCTGACAACATTACTAGCACACAGGAATGGTTGAGAGTTGTAAGTCACTAGGCCCTGGTTCTTCATGGACTGTTGCACCACCTAATTTGTGTTTTATTTTGCCATTTGGGACCGTAAGGCGCAAGCGCGTACCGAACTCGAGAATCCCGAAAAATAAATTGATGAAGGAAGGACGTGGAAGCCTGATCGAAAGAGTGGCAACTGTTGATAGAGTTCAGCTAAGTTTGGTGTCCTGGATCGATGACAAAATGGTTATTCTAGTGTCACCATATGAAGGAATGAATCCAGTAACAGAGAAACGTCTTCATTCACGAAAGGATAAACCATATAAAATTCTTCCTGCTCCGCAAGCTGTTGAGATGTACAACAAGTACATTGGCTTAGTGGACCTTCTTGATTCGATGATGGGCTTATATCGTATGCACTTACTATAGAAAAAGTGGTATAAGCGAGTATTTCTTCACAGGATAGATTTAGTAAGTAGTAATTTTATTTACAAATAATTAGTTAATACATACAACTTTACAACAATAATGCATGGCTATTCGCCGTCTGCCCGATTGATAACTTTGTTTGATTATTACTTAATTAAAAATTTTCATTTATAATTCTATTCCTATACTTTAATGCTATTTTACAAAATTTTTATAATAAGGAAACATCAACTTCATTAAGATAATATGTTATACGTTCTTCTGATAAGACGTCACTACCAAAGAAATATCTTCTTGTTTCTCGTAGAACATCTACCCATAAAATGAAAAATGTTTTCTCTTTCATCCATGTTGCATAATTCGCACAGTAAAGGCAGGTCTTCGCGATGAGGTAAGTAATTTAGATTGAGGAGTTCTCCTCTTAGTCTAAATATCAAAGATATATGCTCCGTTGGTAAATCATCTCGGAAGTAGTGGTTGAGGTTGTAGTTCAGCTTGCTATATGACATTCTATAGATGGATTCTTCTGCCTGTAATGCGTATCCCAATCTACATTTTTTATCTACTTGTGAAATCAAGTGGTACAGAGCGGGTTTCCACCTTTGATACTCATCTGGTGCTAAATTTATATTTGCTTCTTCCGCTAGCTCCAACCAATCTCTAAACCAACCTGATTTACTTCGTATTGTGTGAAGTGCTGCTTTTTTTGGGAGACGTTCATCTGACATCTCAAGGACATTACATATATAGTCAATATTCAATTTCAGAGATTTAATAAATAAAGGAGAGATACCCGTTTCCAGCATGAGCATGTAATTTGAAGAGTTTGGTGGTAGTCGAAATATCCTTTTAATATAAAAACGAAGCAGTTTTTCAACAGATTCATACTTCTTACTACCCCAAACCTGGGCTGCATACATTAAAGTTGATTCCGCTACTGCTTCAAATACTTTATATTTACTGGTATGAGCTACATTTTTATTACTAAAAACATTTTTCCACGCAATATTTATTGTAGTTTTGGCTTTTTGTAGTTTCTCGGTTAGATGTTTTTCCATACTGTTATTCTTGGTTATAGTGATCCCTAAATAATTGTATTCCTTGACTACTTCTATTCTTTCATTGTTGAATGACCACTGTTCTTGTCCGCTTGCTCTACCTCCACCTTTGCGAAAAACCATCACCTTCGACTTCTCTAGATTAACAACTAGTCTCCAAGTTGTGCAATACACACCAAGTTTAATTATCATAAGCTGTAGTGACTCTGGTGTATTAGCAAACAACACTTAATCATCTGCGAAAAGGAGAGCCTTGATGAGAGTCCCAGCATATTCTACTCCTCCCGGCAAACAATCGGTGATATCGTCAATAAAAAGTGCAAATAAACTTGGACTTAAAATGCAACCTTGCCTTACACCTGTCTTCGTTTCAAACCACTTGGAAATTTGTTGGCCATCCCACACTGCTGCTTTTGTTTCTAGATAAAGGTTCTGAAGTACACGTCCGAATTTGTATATGCCATTCCTAATCTGTACATCTTGTTACTCAGTGCATTACGGTCTATCGTATCGAAAGCTGCTTTGAAATCGACAAAAAAGACATATAGCTTCTTATTTCTGTCCAAAAAGAAGTCAGCGACACTTCGAAGTTCAAAAATGTTGTCAACAGTAAAGTACCCTTGTCTGAAACCTGCTTGAAATTCTTCCAAAAGTTTGTATGAACGACATCTGACAGACACTGTCGTAAATTTTTCAATTTAATTCTTCTGATTTCAACACATCACACGAACATGATTTCAGTATTCTTAACTTTTACTACGTTTCCTTTTCTATGTTAATAAAGTTATATTTGTATTTAAATCAGTAATTAAATCAGTTTGGTATTATTATTCTCTTTCAGTATATCCACTTACGCAGACTGAATACTCATTTCCCATAAAATGTTAACGTTGTAAAACTTTTAATGACTAGGAAGAAAAATTTGACTTCTCTGTTAAAGTTTAAACAAATTTAATTTTTCTTATAAATATTTTCACTAAACATGTCTTATTATATTCTTATTAAGATTATTCAAATTTTTTTCTTTGTTGGAAATAATTCATGCGGTAAAGGGTTAAACAATTCAGCCGTAATAATTCACAAAAAGCAGTTCGGTAAATAATATTGGATTACGCTCATGCGTTTTAAATAAAGTTTGTTATTGTTAAACTATTGTAACTAGATACTACCCACATTACCTTCAAGCTAATAAATTTAAAATATTTTAATTAAATATTGAAATGAAAGGAAATTCAATTATTATTTTTAAGCAAAACAATAAAAATACGTAAATACCTTCTATGAACACTAACACTGTTTATACACATTCATTTATACTATTAGATACGTACATTCTTTAAAGTTAATTAAAACGAAATAAATATTTCAATTATAGTATCAAATTGATTGAAGAGTCATGAACAATCAGAATTCAATGCAATAATTCATTCATCTAATTTATTATTGTTTTTAATTTTTATTTTTTTTTCTAAACTGAAGTACGGTCTTCAAGGTTTTAACTTAAGAGGGGAGCATCGTTATTCAAATTTCGTTAGTACCAACCAACATATAAAAATGTTTAAAAAAAATTAAAAATAGCTCTGTTCAATTAGGTTCTAAGAAACTTAAAATGTTTATCTCGATCAAAAAGTTCAATAAACTCGAATTTATATCGCATGCGTTTTATTAATTTTTTTCAAGAACGACTCTTAGCTTGTTTTATTTTGTTTACCAATTTATTTCATAAAAGCTTTATTCCACACAAATAATGTATAGACAAAAATCTTAGAATTTTTTTTATATGTTGTACTTAATTTTTAAGCCTCACGTGCCTTTGCCGTCAGCGTTGTCCAGTCACGACGTAAATATTTGATTGGTCACTTTAAAGGTCAAACCACATTGTCCAACAAAAAGTGGCAAATTGTTCAAGTTCTTTTAGTGGTTTGTAAAGTTTGATGTTGTTTTTGTTGTTGTTGTTGTTGCTATCTTCGTCGACATGGTTGATTGGACTTTAAACTAGAAAATCATCTTTACCTAGGTATACGTTACTTCAGATATATGTTACTTCATAGTTACAGCTCTTTTGATGCAGGTGAAGGTAA
Source organism: Eupeodes corollae (assembly GCF_945859685.1). Taxonomy (NCBI): domain Eukaryota; kingdom Metazoa; phylum Arthropoda; class Insecta; order Diptera; family Syrphidae; genus Eupeodes; species Eupeodes corollae. The sequence continues at coordinate 54,901,700 of NC_079147.1, forward strand.
AGTATAGAAGATGCACATAAGAACTGGTACTTTTAACTTGTAGATACATTTATATGAACACAAGATAGATGCCAAATCACATTTTTGTTGATGTTGTTGTTGTTGTGAACTATAAAAAGAACTGGTCTTTTTATTATGAAACATGAAACGTTCAATCAGAAGAAGAACCAAGAAGAAGTATTGGTGATGTCTTGATTACAACTTAACGCATGAATGATATTCTTGAAAATATTTTCAAATTAGTTTTAACGTAACTGAAGTATTTTAAGAGGAACTTTATCAACGTGATTGGGAATTTCTAAGAATAATTAAAAAATGAAATACTGTGTTTGAGAACTTACAAAGATGACATAATTAGCTGCTGACCAGCAGAAGCGAGCCCAAATCTAATAATATTAAAAACAATCAGAATTTTTACTCGTTGATGGACATGAAAAAAAAAAACATAAATAAATATAATAACGAAAACACAATTAAATACCAAAAATTGCCAAAGTCTAAGGGTACGAAAATTATAATTTGTACTCAAAAATGAATGATGGCAACAATGCGTTTTCTGGCAAAAGAAACAAAAAAAGTTTTAAGCATACTTTTAGGCACCTAACTATCGAATATCGTCAACTATCTTCACCTTAAACTTTAGTTTCTTTTTCACTTTGGAGAACTCAACGAAATACCTGACTTTGTTGAAAATAAAAATTAAATTAAAAACGATTTCTAAAAAATAAAATGCAGAGCACTATTATTGTAAATAAAAACAAAATGTATTGCAAAACAAATATAATAGCTAAAACAAAACCAAATACAGATTCATATTTTATTATTTTCATTTTGTTTGCTTCCAGAAGAAAAAAGAAATACTTATATTCTTTTGTTCGAAATTTGAATTAATTAATATTTAAAACTATACATGTATATATTTAAACGAAATATCTGTAAAAAATTACTGGTAATGTGACCAATATTGTAGAATTTCACATTAATGTAATAGAAAAAAGAGGCTGGGTCTGAGGCAACCCGCACTAATAACTTCCTGTACCGTCTGTCGATTTGTCCTGCTTTAAAGTTTGTAGGTTCTGGTTTTTTGGTAAAAAATTATCAATTTAAAAATAAACAACAACATTTTGCATTTGATGAAAGGGTTTGATTTCAAAATCTATTTTTGTTCAGATTTTTGTTCGAAAACCAATTTTTACCAATTTAAATATCATTTCTTAAATTTTTTTATTTTTTAAATACAAATTGGATAAATTAAATTAATTTGAATTCAATATTTTCTATTACCAAATTCGCGCACATGTTTTTGTAGATCTTAATTTTTTATGAAAAAAACGACTATTAGATTTTTGTAAAAAAATTACTGATTGTCGAAAACAATAGTTTTTATAATATTAAATTAGTTGAAAGCCATAATCTCAAACTTTTGAAAAGATATTTGAGTCGAGAATCGATTTTTAACTTCCCATAGGAAGTTATTGTAATGGGTCCGATTTGTCAAATTGAAAATTTTTACATTTTTCAACGTGTCAAGGTCCCTAGAGTCGAAATAAAAGATTTTTAGAAAGATGTCTGTGCGTGGGTTTGTACGTACGTTCGTACGTCCGTACGTTTGCGACGTTTTTTTCGTCGTCCATAGCTCATGAACCAGAAGAGATATTAACTTGAAATAAATTTTGTTGTACAGATAATAAAGCAGAAAGATGCTCTCAAGAGAATTGCGTGGGTGGTTTTTTTACCATAGCAGTGTAAAAAAAAGGTAAAAATTTTAGTTAACCCTAAATATCTTACGAACCAAAAACGCTAGAGAAGTGAATTTTATTGTATATAATATATTGTAACGTGATACTGAACAGGTATATTTTTTGTAAAAAATCAATATAACGGTTTTTTTTATAAATCAATAAAACTGAAAAAAAAAATTTAAGACTAAAATATGATTTCATCTCTAAACCAGTTTTGTGCAACGACGAATAATGTTTTTGACATCTGATAAAGTTTTAAGAAAATCGAATTGACATTTTTTTTTATAAAAAATGAAAATCTAAAAAAAAACATTACTCAAAGTTTGTAAAAATTGAATATCGATTAAAATATCTTTTGCAAAACTTGAAATTTAGGCTTCAAACTTATTTTATCTTATAAGAAATATTGTTTTCAACATTATAATGAATGTTCAGAAAAATCGAATTGACAGTTTTTTTACAAAAAATAAAAACCTAAAAAAAAATTAATAAACTTTGGTAGAAATTGATTTTCGACTAAAATATATTTTCAAAACTTTGAGACATTGGCTTTAATTCACATTTATCTTTCAAAAAATTTTGTTGTCAAAAATCAATTAAATTTTGAAAAAAATCGAATTGATAGTTTTTTTTTTACAAAAAAATAAAAACCGAAAAAAGATTAACAAAAGTTGGTAAAAATTGATTTTCGACTCAAATATCTCTTCAAAAATTAAAAATATTGGCTTCAAACAAATTTTATCTTATAAGAAGTATTGTTTTCAACATTTTGTAAATTTTTTAAAAAATTCGAAATTTTTACGAAAAATAAAACTCAAATAAAAAAAAAATAATACTAAAACTTGGTAAAAATTTATTTACGACTCAAATAGCTTTGCAAAAATTTCACAGAAAATATTGTTTTCGATATTCAGTAATTTTTATATAAATATCCAACAGTCCGTTTTTTCATAAAAAATAAAATCTACAAAAAATAGAATGCAAATTTGGTAAACATTGATTTTCCGTTCTTAATCTCTTAAATTAATTTCGTTCCTCCAATTTGTAAACATTTAAGAAATGCTATTAAAATTGGTAATCTTTTGTTTTCGACCAAAAATCTATTTAACAAAACTAGATTTTCAAACTAAACTATTTCTTGATATGAAAAATATTGTTAATAATTTAAAACTTGACAACTTTAGTTATAACGAAAACCTACATACCTTTTAAGTAAGACGGACGGGATGGTAAGTTTTCAGTGTGGGCGCATCCCAGCCTCTTTTTTCTTACACTGATTAAATTGTTGAAAAACATTATCTTACGTTAACAACAAAATTTTGTGTATATAATTAAACAAATTTGAAGTCAGTATATTTGAATCAAATAAAATTTTTTATCGATGGTACGTATTTTATTTTGAAGATTTGTGATTTTTATAAACAAAATTTACTACTGGGTTTTTTCGTAATATTTAAATAAATGTTAAAATAAAATTACTTTGAAGGCAATATCTTTGTTTTTTGCCAAGATATTCGATTCAAAAGTATAGTTTTCTAGGTTTATATTTTTCTTACCATCTCAAAGGAAGTTTAAGATTTGTCGAATTGAAAATTTTGACATATTTCGACGTTTCAGGGTACAATGAATCTAAATAAAAGATTTTTAGAGAGATGGCTATGCGTGCGTTTGCACGTACGTTCATACGTCAAACAAAAAGGTGTCGAAAGGACTCTCAAGAAAATTGAGTTTGTGGCTTTTTGCCAAAGCAGTTTAAGAAAGAGTTAAAACTTTGGTTGACCCAAAATATCTCAACAATCAATAACGCTAGTGGCTTAAATTAAGTTGTATGTATAAGTTATGCAGTGATACTAAACTGATTTGATTTTGAAAGAAAAAAAGATTAACATTTTTTTTTAAATCAGGAAAAAATAATTGAGAACTGGACTATATTACGAATGAAAAATGATCTCATCTTTAGTTAACTAAAATAACTGTTACTTTACAAAAAAAAAAAACATTACCAAAAGTTGGTAAAAATTGATACTCACATTATATTCTTTCCAAAAATTAAAAATATTGCTTCAAACTTATTTCATCTTAAAGAAAATAAAGTTTTCGACATTAAGTAAAATTTGAATCCAAATCTATAAGTAGTTTTTTGCATAAAAATAAATAAAGGTATTGACTTCAAAATCTGTAATCTGTGCTTAATTTTCTAAGAAAAATCAATCTGTATTTTTTATATAAGAAATAAAAACTTTCAAAAAGCTATTAAAATTATTAAAAATAGCGTTTTTACTAAAAGATTTTGAAATCAAGCAATTTCATTATATGCAAAAAATCGTTGGTAATTTTTAGTAACATTTTTAGAAAAAATCAACACACAACTTTTATAACGAAATACGAAAACCTAGAAGAACAACAAAGCACTAATAAGGAATTGTTTTCGACTCAAGTATTGAGTATTGATTTCAAGTTGCTTTTCTTACACAAAATGTTGTTAAGAATATTTTGTCAAAGTTTTAAGCAAGATTGTTTGACAGATGGAATGTTAAGTTATCAGTGTGGGTCGCATCCCGCATCGAGAAGACCAAACCTTCGACAATTTTTTCCTCAAACACACCTCTGTCTATTAACTCCTACTCTCACTTTCCCGCGGTAGACATTGGTATGATGGTGTCGATGGAATGTCCACTTTTGACCAAATATTCGCATTACGGCAGATCTTGGAAAAAACCCATTGACAAATTGATACCCCCCAACTCCTTATTCATTTCAAGGCTACGTATAATACCATTTCTAGGGAAGAAATTTACAGAGCAATATATTCTTTTGGCACCCCTGTCAAACTTGTTCGTTTGTGCAGAATGACGATGGAGAATGCACGCTGTTCTATTAAGGTCGGAAAAGATCTCACCAATCTCACATTTAACGTCAATGAAGGTTTTGGGCAATACGACTTCTTCAACATCGCTCTGGAAACAATTGTGCAAAACTCGACGTCAACCCTAGAGACACAATCTTCCAACGGTCCATACAATTCATCATCATCATTGGAGGGCTTTTGAGCATTGCATCGAAAGCGGAAAAGATGGGTTTAGTGGTCAATGTGGGAAAGACCAAGTATGCATTGAACGAATATATCTAGATGAAAACATCACCAGGGGCAGCGATTACTTTGAAGTAGTTGCCTACCTAGGCATCAATATAAAGAGCGTCTTAGGATGCTTCGAGAAAAATTCTTCAGGTGATTTTTGGTCCAGTCTTCATAAATGAAGAGTGGAAGAGAAGATACAACAACAAACTGTACGAGCTGTATAGCGACCATGACCTTGTTAAAAAATTAAAGTCTCACCACTTAGATTGGTGTGTCATGTAGAGCGAATATACATCAAGGCTCCGTATGTCTTGGGACGGCAACTACCAACATTATTTTCTGAGAATTTAAGAAGATCAAAAATATAACGTTTATGATGTAAATGATTTAAATGAAATTAAAAAAAGAGGCTGGGATGCGACCCACACTGATAACTTTCCATCCAGTCTGTCCATTTGTCTTGCTTAAAAGTTTGTCTATATGTACTCGTATCAATTTTTACCAAATTTGCGTACTATTTTTTATGAAAAAACGGATAGTTAGATTTTTATATAAAAATTATTGTATATCGAAAACAAAATTTTATGTGAAATAAAATAAGTTTGAAGCCAATATTTTTAATTTTTGAAAAGCTATTTGAGTCGAAAGTAAATTTTTACCAAGTTTTAGTATTGTTTTTTTTTTAATTTTATTTTTTTGTAAAAAAAAACTTTCAATTCGATTTTTTCAAAATTTTATGAGATAGCAAAAACATAATTCTTCGTTGCACAAAATTGTTTTGGAGATGAAATCATATTTTAGTCGTAAAATTTTGGAGGTGACACATTTTTTTTGATTTATAAAAAAAAACCGTTAAAAAAATATACTCATTTGGTATCACATTACAGTTAATTATATAAAATTTAATTCAAGTCTCTAGCGATTTTGGTTCGTAAGATATTAAGGGTTAACCAAAGTTTTCACATTTTTTTCAAACTGCTATGGTAAAAAAAACCACCCACGCAATTTTCTTGAGATGCAGAAAGATCTTTCTGCCTTATTATCAGTACAACAAAATTTATTTGAAATCGATATCTCTTCTGGTTCTTGAGCTATGAACGACGAAAAAAACTTAGAGAACGTACGGACGTACGAACGTACGTACACACGCACGCACAGACATCTTTCTAAAAAAATTTTATTTCGATTCTAGGGACCATGAAACGTCGAGAAATGTCAAAATTTTCAATTTGTCAAATCGGACCAATTACAATAACTTCCAATGGGAAGTTAAAAAATGAATTTATTAATCTGTTTTTAGATTGCATGCGCTTGAAAAAATAACTATATATTCCACTCCTTTTTTACTTGCGACATATAGGAACTATGTATATGGCAAGTTTTGCATTCGTGCAAAATTTCGAACTCGAGATTTTAATCAAACATGATATTACGATGGTAGAGAAGCCGAAAAAAGTGGGTCCCGCGATTCCGTCCGGTCGGTTTTGTCTGTCTGTCCACGCTCCTACAGCCTAAACCATTGGGTCGATTGAGTTCAAACCTGGAAGTTAAGGTTTTTAGCAGATTCGCGTTAGGCGTTTTTTTCATTTTTTTTTTTAGATCAAAACTAACAGTGGCCCCCATACAATTTTTTTGGTCAAAAAACGAAAATTCGAATTTTCTCAAAAACAAACCGATAGATTTTTCTTAAATTTTCTCTAAAATTTTATTTCTTAACTTGGCTTCTTTTAATAAGAAAAATATATTTTTGTATTGCTCAGGAATGGTACCACTCATAGAACCGTTATTTTGTTTTTTAATTTTCTCAGCAACTTATGAACTGATTTCAATAATTTTTTTTCTGAATAAGCTCTTATGTTGCCTTAACAATATGTGAATATCAAAAGTGCAATTTTTAATTGTTTGAATTTTTAAAAAAACATTGAAATTTTTTTTTTTCAAAACTCAATATCTCAAAAACAGGCGAATATTTTTTTACAAAATTCAAATGTAAGGCGTGTATTTTTAATCTCTAAACAACTGCGTACCAAAAATATTTTTAGAACAAAATTGAAAAATTTTATGTACAATAAAATAATTTTAAAAAAAACCGCTCTAACGATTTACAAAAAAAATATTTGAAAAATCAACGGTTTTTTTATTTATAAAATGGCATTTGAATTTTTGAAGACAAACTTATTTTTCAGGTAAAATTTTGAATCTTAAAATTTTTTTTTTTAATTTTTTTACTGTATTTAAAGTAAATTATTTTGACAAAATTTTAATTACATTCCTATCTTTTATCCAAATTAATGCATTTGGTTATTAATATATTTTTATAACTATAACTACCTATTGTAAATACCAACTATAGCCGTGTCCACTGCATCGGATTAACGAATATGATGTGTTTAATCAACAATCTATTTTATAGTGTCTATCAAGAAGTAATATCTTGGTGTTTTTGTATATATGATTTTAAAATATTATTCTTTTGCTTGCCTCCGCCTAAATAAAACAATAAATACTTAGTACAAGTTAAAGAAACGGGCCAGAAAGAGTATTTTCTATTAGAATCCCTTTTCCAACGTATACACATTATACCTACCTATATTATAAAGGTAACACGTGCATACAACTTCTACAACTACTGCTTACGTATCACTTCATAACTAAAATCCAAAACGCCCAAGAGCCTGACTGTAAACAACACATGAATAGCAATTTCTTGTACCTATGTCCAATACTTTTTTCTTTTAAACTTTAACGAAAAAAATAAACTGAACTTAATAACTCCATGTTTGCGCGGAAAACTTATAGGAAATGAGAAATGGGATTGGAATGTAGTAAGAACCTTCCAATTACCAATAACATTCCTTCATTATCATCATTAACATGGCTTTATCTATCTAACCTAACTACCTAACTACACAACCAATAGGAGGCGATCGCTTTAAAATTTAAACATTCATGGTCTGCCTCTTTCTTATCTTATTTATTTTCCATCCTGGTTCTTCTCATATGAAATTACAATAAAGCTATCTAAAGGAAAAAAGCTTTGAAGGAACAAGTTGAATCTATATGAATCGCATCGTAGCTTTGTACATAATAGAAACCATTTTTCATATACCAAGATCGTACCCAAGTAAAAGCAGACTTATGAATGTAAATAAAAAAAATGGCTAAAAGATCCTAAACAGCTGACGTAAGCATGCAAAAGTTTGTTTCATCCCCTTATTAGATAAAATATTAAGCCATTTTGTTTGTTATATAAAGTGCATTGATATAAATAAAACAAAAACAAATTCATGAACCTTCATATGGATGCTCTTTATGTAAAAACATATACAAGGGTAGACTTTTTGGATCGAAAATTAATTATCTCCCTCATTCTGCTGGCTGCTTATGGAAATGGAAATAATATTTTTCTCTCGCTCCCGCTGAATTTCTCCACTTTCGATACTAACACCAACGACTCGGTATCGGACATCGGTATCTTGTCGTCCTAAAAGTTTCGGCTCATGAGAGTACTATGGTTTTCATATACAAAGATCGCGCGGAATTTTTTGATACAAATCAAATGGCGTTTATATCTTTGAAGACAAACTTATTTTACAGGAATATTTTAAAATCTTATATAAGTACTTTCTTAAACATACTCTTAGCATACAGGAGCAAGTTCGTGCGACCCAGTCGTGCATTTTATTTTCATTGCATTGCCAAATTATTAACAATTGAGAATATAAATTAATTTTTGTTTTAATTAATTTTGTAATCATTTCTTTTTTCATCCATAAACATAAATTATATTATTTCAATTCGGTGAGCATTCACAAAAACTTCAAAGTTATCTTTTAAAACCTTATTTAACAATAAAACCAAGTTGTGTGCAATTAAGTCCAGCATTTCATTTATTTTTAGTATAAAAATGGAAAATTACAATTAAAACTTTTATTTTTGAAATTATAAAAATGATGCGACGGTTTCTTTTGACTGAAAAGTTTTTGGTGACATTTTTTTCTAATACTGTACTGACCATTGTTTTCCAATAACTTTTTCATACCTTAACCATAATTAAAAGTGGATTCTATATTCTTTATTTTTCTATAGAACAAAAACGATTGTCATGAGCCTTTGTGTGGTTTCTTTTCGATTTTCTTTTGTATTTTATTGTTTTGAAGAAAAAGAAAACTCATAAAAAAGGAAAACTAAGTGGGATTTCATTGAAACATAATAAAATTGGTTTATAGTAATTTTCAAGGGATGAATGAATTATAGCTAAGCAAAATTTTAATCAAAGTTAAAAATAATAACCCCTTGATAACAGTTCTTTTTAAGACGAATAAAAAGAGTCCTTTAACACTTAAACTCTAACGGTAGAAGAATTTTAAAAGAAGAGGTAATAGCTTCTTCTTTGAAAAGGAAACAAATGGCATCAAAGTGTATCCGATGGATTCAAATTAAAAATATTAATTATAAATGGAATTTAAGATCAAACATCAACTTTTGCTGAAAGAAATATGCTTCGAAAATACTTGTGTACAGAAAATAAACGTGTTCTACGAGTATGTATGAGTATTTATTTATAAAATCCAATAAAAGGATTTGGAATGAGGAAAATATTGAAAATAAATTTCCTTTGACCTGACCATGCTGAATATTTCTGTTTTTCAGTTTACTGCATGCTGCTTTCAAAGCTTTTTAGGCTTTGGTATGATTTTTTTTAAGATTTCTTGAATAACTTCAAAAACATTTGTGGTAATTTCAAAGGATCTTTTGACATGAATCAAATTAGAATTAACTTACCGGAAAGAGAGAGTTTGGAGGAATAAAAACGAGTACTTACTTGAAAAGTCGTACATATGTACGCATCAATGAATCCAAAAACCTGAGTTACTCATTATTAAAATAAAGATTAATACAAGAAAATCAATATGGACGTTTTTGAAATCAAAGTCAAAGTGAGTGCTTACTATATTAATGATTTTGTGCATACGACTGTCAAGTTAGCACTACATTTTTCGAAATGTAAAAAACTGAGTATTCAGTTAATTGAAGCTTTTTTGTTCTAGATTAGTTGTGGAGAAAAAAAAGTGGTATAAAGTGCTAGGTTGGTATCAAGTTACCACTTTTTTTTTTTAAATCGTCGAGCTACAATTGTTTTTTCTCCACAACTAGCTTACAACAAAAAAGCTGCAATTAACTCCATAATCATTTTTTTAAATTTTCGTCGATTTTCTAAGTCATGACAACTTTTGATAGATGTTTTATGTATTCATATCGATGTAAATGAAAGTTATAAATGTCGAAGATGGATGTTGTTGGAACGGAATTTCCAAGAATTCTTCATCTTTTACACCTGAAAGAGGACATGACAATGAAGTCGTCATCCAAAAGGTAAAATATTATTACATTTTGTGAAAGGAAATCAATATCAATTTTGTTATTAAAAAATGTGTTGATGTTCTTATTACCTACCTACTGACCGTTTCATACTGAAATTTCTAAATTAAAATTGTGTAATAAAAGATTTTCTTACGGGCATAAATTTAAGAAGCTCCTCATGGAATGAATATTGCTAATATTCAATAATAATTAACTTTATCTACCACAAAGGTTTTTAATTATATTGAAATTCAATTACAAACACTTAAGACTTCCACTTCACGATTTTAATTTATTGATCATCTGATGGTTAAACATAATTATAGCGTTTTAATTGTAAAAATGACTTGAATACACTATAATTATATGTACAATCTTTGAACTTCAGTCATCGCGAAAGAATAATAAATATATTCTAATATATAAAATTCTTCTGTCACAGTGTTAGTTGCCTCCGAAACGGCTTAACCAATTAAATTTTTAACATACATTCGGTAGGTTTGAGAATAGGTTTTTACCTATTATTTGTATTCCTAAGTGCTATGGTTGAATTGCATCAACATCGTACACGGTGCAACGATCTTACGGTAGTATTCAGTGATACTATCTGCAATCTAGCATTGATTGCTATTGAGGATCTTTGCATTATCATTGCCAACTGGTAGGGTAGGTAGAAATGGCGATCTCAAGGCAACCTAGCCTGAGATCCAATTAGCACTGTAGTGCGCCGTTTTGATACCAAAAACTCGTTTGACCTTTGATTGAAAGGGATAGATTGATTGAGAAACTTCATAGCGATTATGTTAGAGCCATTTTGTCGCATTGAGAAAAAAGATTAGGTCTCTAATCTTTGTCTCAGATAGCTCATCAAGTTTGTGAAAGAATGCTTTTCCAAAGTATTTCATTCTAGTGTACAGCTACGGCAAAAGGTGTTGTAAGAGATAGCCAACTTCTCTGCATAAACTCCTATAGGCCAATATCCGGTACAAACCGCAACAATCCTAGCTATGTCTTGCCTTGTCCTGCTTAGAAGATCGTTTGTACGGGTTTTGTTATAGGTGGGCCATATCTTTCTAGATATAATGCAGTTGGGTAAATTGCTCCACCTTCGGTTTGATTCAGTTTGGTAGATAGAAAAGATTTGACCCTTTGAGCAATGAAGGGCCGATCCTTGCCTGGCTAGCTGGTCAGCCCGTTCATTTCGCATGATACCACTATGGCCCGGAACCCAGATCAGGGTGACACCGAGGTTAATATTCAGGCTCGCAAGCTCATCGCAACATTGCTGGCCCAATTTAGATGAGGATCTGGCCGAGTTAATGGCTTTGACAGCTGCTAGCAAAATCAGGAAGCCTAAAGGATTTGGTAACATTTAGGGACTCAGAAAAGATCCCAGAACCAACTCCGCACTCCATCTTTGAGCCGTCAGTAAAGATGGTTGTGTCAAAACCTATCGACACGATGTCATCCTCCCAATCTTCTCTCGATGGGAAAATAACCTTAAAATCCTTACTAAGGTTCAAAGTAGGAGTGCAGTAGTCAGTGTCTACCGAGATAATATCTGAGGGAATCAATTTCGTAAAGTTGTTGTGATCATAAGGTTTTGACAACCAGATATTTGATTCCTTAAACTATGTATGTATGAAACTATGTATTTAATAAAATGGTCGATTGGTAGAAGATCCAAAATAACGTTTAAGGCGTCCGTTGGGCAAGTACGCATGGCCCCTGTGGTGCCCACGCAAGCTGTTCTCTGAACCTTCTTTAGCTTATTAATATTATAGGCTTTGCTAAGAGCAGGCCACCACACAATCGAACCATATGTTAAGATTGGGCGTGCTACGGCTGTGTACGTCCATAAAATTATCTTCGACTGAAGTCCCAACTTTTTGCTACAGGCCTTCTTAACCCGTACTTCAATATTTAGTTTCCAGTTTACTTTAGAGTCGAGTATAACTCCCAAATATTTTGCACTGCAAGACAATTATAGGATTTGACCGTTGAGTCGAGGTAGCGTGAAGGGCGGTACTTTAGTTTTGGTGGTAAATAGCAACAGTTCAGTTTTTACTTTCGTTAACTCCTAGTCCACAACTCCTGGCCCAGTTGCTAACTTTTTTCAAAGCTGCCTCCGTGATTTCACTAATCACAGAGGTGTACTTTCCTGACACCAATAGCACCAAATCATCCGCGTAGGCTACCGCCTTCACTCCACATCTCTCTAATTTAACGGGAATTGTATCCATGACCAGAAGCCATAGAAGAGGCGAAAGGACACCACCCTAGGGTGTTTCCCTACTCACGTGTTTTGTTGCGATTGTATTGCCTAGAGTGGCTCGAATCTTCCCACCACTGATCATGGAAATAATCCATTCTCGAATGAAGTCTTCTACACCGAACTTAACGAGCGATTCTTTTATGGATTCTGTAAGAACGTTGTTAAAAGCACCTTCTATGTCTAGGAAGGTAAATTCTTTATAATGGAATGTTTGTTCTACAGTACGCACTAACTCATGGAGGGGAGTCTCCTTAGATTTGTCCTTAAGATAAGCATGCTGAAAGCTTTCGAGAGGTCGTCCAACTAAGATTTCTCTAATATGGTAATCAAGAATGCGCTCCAAGATTTAAAGCACAAAAGATGTTAAGCTGCCACATCATGCAACTTTTGAAGCATAACTAGCAGTATGCCATCCATGCCTGGGGATTTATAAGTAAGTAAGTAAGTAAGTAAGTAAGTAAGTAAGTAATTCATTTATTGATTTTATAAAGTAATAACATGATTATTACAAAAATGAATTTATAAGCTATGGCATTGCCGTCAGCTCAGTTGGCAATAATATTTTAACAATTTAATTTCTTTTTTTTTTTTTTTTTTTGGTTTAAGAAGTTTACATTACAATTTTGTTTTAATCAAATTCAGTTATCAATAACATTCTATAATTATATGCACTTTTTAAGAATAAATAAAGATTTTTCCAGTTCGGGCCATTTAGCAAATTAACTGTTTCTTGCACCGTTAAATATTTAGCTCCTAAATATTGTTGTCTTTGTACTGCATAAATTGGGCACACTCCAATAAAGTGAAAGCAGTCCTCTTTTGATTTGAGGTTACACAATGTGCAAAACCGATCAAAACTTCCATTATATGGTGCACCGTTTAGCCCAAGGACCTCGCATCTAGTTTTAAATATTAAAGAGATTTGTTGGTAACTATGCGAATCACAAAAATAGTTATCAGCTTCTAGATTATAGTTGAGTTTTGAGTACAAGAATCTGCTATCTGACTGCTGGGCTTCCGCTACAAGCAACGCTCTCTGATTATCTTCAAACTTTTGTATTGTACGATACAACCGATCTTTTATTGTTATTCTATCGCCAGGAATTATGTTGGTATTTTCTCCATAGACTTCGCCAAGATTTCGCCATTTCTCCATCCACCAATCTTTATTTCGGATTTCATACTGTAGCATTTTCCATACGAGTCGTGATTCGGGGAAGTCGAGTACTTTTAGAATATAGTCGGCTTGTGTTTTAAGAGTACTAGTAAAAATTTTGGGTAAACCTGTTTCTAAGTAAATAGCATAATTTGGAGTTTTTATTGGTAGGTTGAACAATTTTTTGATGAAACTTCTTTGCAGCTTTTCCATTTCTTCAAATTCATCAGTTCCCCATACTTCTGCAGCGTAACACAATGTCGATTTAACGACTGAATCAAAGATTTTGTACTTTGTTGACAGACTAACGTGTTCATTGAACAAAACATTTTTCCAAGTAGAGTTTATAAGTTTCTGGCAAGTTTTAGTTTTTTCTTCAAAATGTGTTTTGAAATCAAGTGTTGTATTAAGCTTTACTCCCAAATAAGTATATTCTCTCACAACATCAAGACGGTTAGTTCCCAAGAACCAATTATAGTTTTGTGTTGGGTTACCCCGATTATTTCTTGAGAAAACCATTACCTTCGATTTATCTGTGTTAATGATAAGTCCCCACTTCTCACAGAATGAAACAAGGCGGTTTATCATCAATTGTAGATTTTGCGGATTTTCAGATAAAATTACCAAATCATCGGCGTACAAAAGAACATTTACTATGGTGCCTGCAATTCTGATTCCACCAGGTAGTTCAGTCACAACATCGTTTATAAAAAGTGCAAATAACAATGCACTAAGTGGGCATCCCTGCTTCACACCACTATCTGTTTCAAACCAATCCGATATATTGTTTCCATCCCAAACAGCAGCATTAGTTCCACAATACATTTCTTTGATGATCTGAATGAATTTGGTAGATAGTCCGATTTGCGATAACTTGTACAAAAGCGCGTTTCTATGAATGAGATCGAAAGCCGCCTTAAAATCTACAAAAAGTGCGTACACCTTTTTGTTTCTCGCTTGAAAACCTTTCACTATTGCAGTTAGACTAAAAATGTGGTCGATAGTCGAGTAGTTTTTTCTGAATCCTGCCTGTAGTTCGGTCATGGTGTTGTTTTCATCAATCCATTTTTCAAGTCTAGCGACTAGAATTCCACAAAAGAGTTTGCCAATGGTGTTCATAAACGATATGCCACGGTAGTTTTCGGCTTTATCTAAAGCGCCTTTTTTGTGTATGGGGAAGATTACAGAGTTTTTAAAAGATTTTGGTACAATAGAGTTCGAAAAAATGTTGTCATACAATTTTTTGAGGTGCAACAGAAATACTGGCGTAGCATTTTTAAAAAATTCGTACGGGATACCATCTTCTCCCGGTGCCTTTCCATTTTTTGATTTTTTTAAGACATTTTCAATTTCCACCAAAGAGATTTCACAATCCAGAATATCATCGACGATAAGAGGTTCGGCAGTTAAAAAGGTTATGTTTCTTTGATCACGAAGTAGAGTTTGAAAGTACAGTGATAGGTGTGCTGCAGAAACGCCTGTACCTATTTTAAATTTAGAACCATTTATCTCTTTTGTTGCTTTCCAGAATTCTTTTGAGTTTTTAATATTTGCAAGTTGAATAGCTTTGTTGTTTTCCCAGTTGATTTTCTTCACACGACACATATTTTTATAAGAGGTGTTGGCTTCAGCATACCATTTCTTTAAAACTTCGGAATCTGTTTCTCTCCATGCGTGTAATAGAGCAAAGGATTTCTTACGGAACTTCGAGCATTCGGAGTCAAACCACTTTTGCTTGTAAAATTTTTCTCCAGTTGTGATTTTAATTGAAGAAGAACTCCTAATGCATGATATTACTTGCGAAGAGTATTCTTCTACCGACTCTGTGTTCAACACCGTATTTGAAAAAAAGTTGTCTATAGCTTCATGGTATATATTTATTTTTTGTATTTTCCAGTTCATTCTTGGGAGCAAATTAAGAGTTTTTTCGTTTCTTATAGCATTATTAGTCCATTCAATAACTATAGGTAAATGATCGGAATAAGTTTTTGTTTGAACTTCAAACTTGGTTATAAGATCTACCCAGTCGTTATTTACTGCACAATAGTCTATCACAGATTTGCCTTGACCTCCAATGAAAGTATAATGACCTTCTCGATCCCCTTCGGTACAACCATTTAGAATACATAAATCATAGTTTTGAAGAATATCAAGAAGTTTTGTTCCATTTTGATTGTAGACGGTATCTTTGGATGTGCGGTTGTTATAAATGTTGGTAAGGTTTGTTTCTTGTAAGACAGTAGTTGCCGTCTGCATGTGTCCTATCCTTGCGTTTAAATCTCCAATTACCATTACGTTTTTACTCGATAAGTGAAATAGTACATTATTTAATTCTTCAGCATCTTCGATCCAGTTATTGCAGTTGATATAAAAAGGTACTATAAACATATTATTCTGTAGTAAATGTTTAACGACAGTATATCCGCATATGTCCACAAAGTCGTATGTTTTTAAGAGTGAAGTTCTGATCCCAAAAAGATTTCCGCCGCTTGCCCGGCCTTTCTTAGCTGTACGTGTTGCTGCTACCCAATGTAATTTATATTGACTAAAGTAGTTTGTAAATTTAATAATATTTTCCTGTGTTATATGTGTCTCGAATAAAAAAAAGATTTGAAAACTTTGTACATATTTAAAAAAATCTACATATAATAATTTATTATTTAAACCTGATATATTATAAGATAAAATATTTTGTAAACTAATAATACTTGAGCTGACGGTTTTTTCATATCAATGTTGAATACTACTATTTCTACTACTTTCTGCTCCGTTCGAAGAAGTTGCCATCACTGATGTTATTTTGCTATTTGCTTGTTGGCTGTTTGACATCAATGTCAGTTTGACAGCTTCGAAATTCAGTTCTCCAAACATTTTTATTAGCACCTGTTCTCCATCATTATTGTTGTGAATTAATTTATTGTTATTTGTTAAATAAAATATATCCTTTCCAATAACTAAAGCATTGTTTTTTAATAAAATTGGTGCATTGGGTTGTTTAGATTTAATAACCTTTCTATAACTTAACAGAATCCGTCGTTTGTGCTATAGTTGTTTGGTTAGGTCGCGCTGGATATAGCAACTTGTGCCTTTCAACTTTGTTGCATTTTTAAGCATTCTCGTTGCCAAGAAACTTGAGCCAGTGGATAGTTTCAATTTAGTGATGGATTGATTTTCGCTTAATTTAATAGCTGGTGGCATTTCGTGTTTATCCTGTGTACCAAGCAAAAGGTCAACTATGCCATCAACTGTTTTTTGTACGTCAATGTCGTTTTTAGGGATGGTTAGAATAACATTACTTGCCTTTAGTTCCCGGTTTTGTAATTCTAGTTCCATTTCTAAATTATTGCAACGGGCTTCAATATGTTGGACTTTTGTTGTTAACTCTTCATTTTGTTTTTTTAATGCGGTTATCTCGGATGACAAGGTTTGGAGGTCATCCTTTGTGGCAAGGTTAACGAGCTTTGTTGTAATCTTCGAATCGATTGAACCATCAATGATTGATTTTATTTTAATTAAATCTGAATCAGAAATTGGCATTTTTGTTGAGGATTTAAATATTTTTGCGGCTGGTTTTGAATTTTCTTCTGAGCTAGATAGGTTCGAGTCTTTAGGTGGCGTTTGACAGCTCTTTCTTTTTTTATCGCTCATAGGACTTTACAAAATTTTACAGCACTCAAATATTTGGGTTTTTTCTTAAATAATTAAGATGTAAATGTATTTATCAATAAAATTGGATTGAAAAAATGAATTTTTTGTTTTTATTTTTCAAAAAAAGAAACAAACTTGTATTTGATTTTAAATAGAGCAAAAATAATCACAACCGTTTACTTGCACAGCGTTGCAATTTATATGGAGAGAAAATATTGATGGCCCACAAAATATTTTCTCTGGTTGTAACGGAATTGACTTGCTCCACATGAGCTACGTTTAGCTCTGTGGTTTCAAGCGATCCGGGGTTATCACTCTCGCAACCCGGAAAGTGCGTCTTCATCAGTAGCTCAAGAGAATTGGCTGGAGAGGTTGTTCAGGTTCTATCAGGCTTTTTTAGAAATGAAGGATTACAATGTTCCTTCGATATAACTTTGCTGAGCCTTGCGTAGTCCTTTATGTCTTCGATTGATTGACAGTATTCTCTCCAGCCTTGTCTTTTGGCTGATGACAGGGCTTGCTTGTAAATTTTAAGAGAGTCTTTATACGGTTGGTAAAACTTATGTTTGTGTCAGATATTGAAAATTGTCCTCGTCATTTTCCTAAGTCTGGACAGTTCTTCATTCCACCAAGAAGGAAGAGTTTTACGGCTATATTTAACTGGGCAAGAGACTCTAAAAGCTTTACTTATAGAAGTTTCAAAGGTTTTCACCTTTGATTCAAGGTCTACTATCGATTCAGTGAGATTCGGTAAGTTGCTTAGTTTGGAATTAGCAATTTGACTGAATTTCGTCCAGTCAGTTCTTTTGGGATTTCTGTGAAGCGGAGGGTTTTTCGACTCGAAATTAATTTGAAAAAGAATCCACTTGTGATCCGAAAACGAATTCAAAGGCGAAACTCTCCAATTCTCCGCTAATAAATAACGGTTGTTTACTGAAGTAACTTCAAGCACATCCTCCCATCCATCATAATTTTCCGAGCTCGGAAAGACGAAAGTGGGAGTATTGCCTCTGTTACAATTGGTCATATTATTTTCAATAATAAAATCAAAAAGTGACTCACCTCGTTCATTGATCACAGAACTTCCCCAAAGGGTATGCCGACCATTTGCGTCGCCTCCGATCAGAAGGTTTGACTTTTTGATGTTAGCTTCGGTTATGATTTTGCACACTTCCACCGGAGGTGATGGTGCATAATGGGCAGAGTAAAAAGAGGCCATCAGCAAACCCTATATATTCTTGTCTTCAAATCTGACAAGATCAGATGTCAGATCGGGAGTGCTAGAATTTGGGCATAAAAAACCTTTTAAATGTTTCTTAGTTAAAATACAAGTTCTGGGATTACATTGGTCTTGATCTGCGGTTTTATAAAAGAGGTCGTATTGGTTGTCTTGGAGGCCTCGCACCTTGAGGCCGTTTATCCACGCTATAAATAGAATTGCCTATACTTGCTGTGGTTTTGGGTTGCTCACAAATGCTGGAACTACCAGCGCTAAATGAGCTCCCTTCAAAGTCTCCTGGCTGGAGTCCAAGAGTTCATCCTCCAAGTCTGTGGTGGGTTTTACGTTCGTCATGTCTAGTTCGTCCATTTTAAAGAAGTTTTTGAATGTTGGTCCCACGAGTAGGTCGGAAAAAAGAGGTCAGCCCCAGCAGAGCCGATATACCGGGGTAAGGCAAAAGATAAGACGGACCCTGCCAAGGCATCCCAATGAGCTCGTTAGCGACTGGTTTGCCCCCCAGCCTTTGAATCTTCGGCACGGATTATGTAAGACGGTGTGAGCGTTAGAAATTAGGGACCCTGTATCTATGCTCAAATTGCATTGCTAATGCTTACTTACTATTAAGGAGTATTAAACTTCAGCAATTCAACCTGACCTTAGCTGATCTCCATCTTGACAACGTGCAAGACAACTGTGGTGATCATTACCGCCCGGCACCCACTGTGAGGGTTTTAAACGAGGATTTTTGCCAGGCTGCCAACTGACCACTCAGTCATTTCGGTATGCATTCACCAAATCGAAATACATCTGATTTAATAGACACTGAAGTGAATCGGGAGCTAAAATACAAAATTGTAGAAATAGCAGCGATTGTAGCTTGCAATGTCCCACTAATGGATGAAGAACAAAGAACCATTTAAGGCCACATCTTGCTCGTAGTTTCTGCAGGACAAGTTGGATTCTTTATTTGGATTCCCCCGGGGGAACTTTTCAAAAAGTTGCTTATTTCGCTAATTCTTGCTGAAATACGATCAAATAATTGTATCGCATTGGCTGTTGCATTTTCTGGCATTGCAGCGACTTTATTGTACAGAGACAGAACAGTTCATTCAGTATTTAAGCTGCCACTAAATATTCAAAATAACCCAGACGCGATGTGCAATACAGAAAAACAACCATCCATGGCCACAGTGCTGAAACAGTGTAAAACTATAATATGGAATGAATGCACATGACAAACAACGACGGACTAATTGGGGACACTCTGTTACTCCTTTCAGGTGATTTTAGACAAACACTTCCCGGTTATTCTACGTTATGAGATCAACGCGTTCTTAAAATCATCGCCGCGATGTGTCGTAATGCTGAAAAAGTACAATTGAAAGTAATGCGTGTTCAAATACTTCAAGATCCATGCACTGAAACATTCTTAAAACAATTGTCAGAAATAGTTACTACAGATGAAACTGAATGCATAAAATAAACGATCGAGTTCTGCAAGAATATTGCTCTCATTGACTAGATGTTTCTGAATTACAATGACAATAAACAAATAATGAGTGGCTGGCAGAATGGATGTAAATGAATTAAATCTCAAGATACAACCTTTGTTACCAGGAGACCTGGTGTCATACAAATCTATTGATACAGTTTGGGATGCTACCGAAGCTGTAATTTATTCAAATGAGTTTTAAACTCATTGGATCTACCAGGCGTGCCACTGCATAATTTATAACTGAAGGTTGGATCACCGGTAATTTAACTTCATAATTTGAATCCAACACGGTTGTGCAATGGCACGCGATTATTTATTAAAAAAGTAATGAAAAATGTTTATGAGGCCATAATTCTAAATGGCTAATTCCGAGTGAAAATATATTATTACCGCGAATCCCTTTTATACTCACAGATGTGACAATTTAATTAAAACGCCTTCAATTTCCAATTAGATTGGCATTTGCAATTACTATCAGTAAGTCTCAAGGCCAAACGATGTCTGTCTGGGGCTTAGATTTGGGCACTTCGAAAAAATTTTAATTAATTATAACAATTTTGTTGGTGATTTGTTAGTTTAATATTTTGTCACCATTTAAAGTGCTCTACACCTCTATTAATAATAATAAATAATAATATTCTCTAGAAATTATTAATATAAAAACACAACGTTTGTCGGGTCAGCTAGTTTTTATATAAGATTTTTAAAAAGTTTCTTTAACCATTATGAAAGTGTTTGTTACTAAGCATCTCCATTCTTAGAATGTTTGTTATGAACAAAATTTAGCCAAGGACAAAATTAAAGAAGACATCATGGCACGTAACAAAAGTCAACTTAAGTTAGGTGTCTGAGATGTTACTATTTATCTGTGATAGTTTAATTTGAGGAGTTGAGGAAATATACATTTTTTTTTAAATTTTTTTCTTCGTTAAAATTTAAGAATTTTGAGTAAATACTATATTCTTGTCTCAGATACTGCATTCATACGGTATTCTCAAATAAGTCGTGTATTTTAAATTAAATCTACAAACTTAAAGGACAGTAACTATGGCAAATATTGTAAGCGTTCAGTATGAACACTAAAAAAAAAATCATTTATAATATCAATAAACAGCGTCTATTGACTGGTTTTTCATTGGCTCAATACATTTTTTCTTGATATTATAACAAATTTTGGATTATAAAATTTGTCTTCAATAAACGATTTATTGGCTCAAGTATTGGCCGTTTATTGAAAATTGAAATTTTAAAGTTAATTAACTTTTTCTTTTATTAATAAAAGTTTTTACTGTCCCAGTAAACTCATACATTGGGCCAAACAATTTGTTTATAAAAAGACATTTTTCACTTTGATAAATACGTTTATTGGCTCAGTAACCTATTTATTAAAAGTTAATACATTTTTTTATTAATATTTTTAAAAATATTAAATTTCAATTAACTTTTTTATTGACATAAACAATTTTTTAGCAGTCGCAATAAACTCATACATTGCCCTAACGAACCATTTTATTGGAAAAATAATTTTGAATATCTTTCTATTTATAAACGCGTTAATTGGCGCAATAAACCATTAATTGAAGTTCAATACACTTTTCATTGATATATTAAAATTTGTTTGTATTGTCACAATGAACTCATACATTGAGCAAATGAACCGTTTATTGGGGCAATAATTTTGACTTTTGTGAAATTGATAAACGCGTTTATTGACGCAATAAATAAAGTTATTAAATTTTAATAAACTTTTTTACTGACATAAACAAATTTTAATTGTCGCAATAAACGTCACATACGTGCATTGTTAGAAATTTCTTGGAAAAAAAGATATCATCTAATATGTACCAACTATTGGTACTAAATAATTTTGCTTGAGTCAAAGAAATAATTTATTGGCTCAAGAAACAAGTATTTCCAAATCAATAAACTATTTAATTGGCTCAACAAATAATTTAGCTTGAGTCAAACAAATAATTTATTGGCTCAAGAAACAAATATTTTCAAATCAATAAACCATTTCATTGGATCAACAAATAATATTGCTTGAGTCAAAGAAATAATTTATTGGCTCAAGAAGCAAGTATTTCCAAATCAATAAACTATTTAATTGGCTCAACAAATAATTTAGCTTGAGTCAAACAAATAATTTATTGGCTCAAGAAACAAATATTTTCAAATCAATAAACCATTTCATTGGATCAACAAATAATATTGCTTGAGTCAAAGAAATAATTTATTGGCTCAAGAAACAAGTATTTCCAAATCAATAAACTATTTAATTGGCTCAACAAATAATTTAGCTTGAGTCAAACAAATAATTTATTGGCTCAAGAAACAAATATTTCCAAATCAATAAACTATTTCATTGGCTCAACAAATAATTTAGCTTGAGTCAAACAAATAATTTATTGGCTCAAGAAACAAATATTTCCAAATCAATAAACTATTTCATTGGCTCAACAAATAATTTTGCTTAAGTCACTGAAATATTTTATTGGCCCTACAAACAAAGGTAAATAAATTTATAAACTGGATCAATAAACTTTTGCTTGAGCTAATCTGCGTTTATTGAGCCAATATACAGCCTTTATTGGCTCAATTAACCTGTTTGTTGGACAAATATTGATTAACTTTTTTATTGGCCCAATAAATTTTTTTATTGTATTTACGTACGTTTTTGGTTCAGTGAACTTATAAAAAACATTATTATACTTTTCACATCCATTATTTTAAGAAACAAGTTAATATTGTCTTCAGAACAATTTTATGCAATAAAGAGTTTTTTATCTCAATTTTTAGAAAAGTTAATTTGGCAGTTAAAAAGTAATTCAAAACTTTCTGTTGAGGTTTCTAAATTAATATTTAATTACTTCATAGTGAAAATAATAAAATTTAATTGAAATCAATTCTTGAGACAATATTTTGGGACAGTTATATTTGTATTGACTCTTTTGAATTGCAACGTTAAAACACACTAATAGATGTTTCTTTTTTATTTTAATTCAATATGTCTGATGACATTGACGAAACAATGGGTTTCTTTTCGTTCTTATGGGAAGGTTCATTTATTTTAGATATTTTTTTAATATGACTACGTTTTTTAATTTTAAGAATTAAAAAAAAAAATCTATCTGCAAAAAAAAATGGTTGTAGCTATTTTCGAGGTTGAAGTATTTTCTCAATTTGTATATTAGATCTAAGAACATTTCTATAACAATCTGACATTTTTGTATTGCAACTATAATTTTTGAAAATTTAAGGTACCCAAAGTTTAATTGCCACATACGTCATTGTTAAAAAAATAAAACGAACCGATTGGTCACAATCCCTGTGGTAAACATCGGGTGCCTAGTACCTCAACTGGAGATTAGGTTCCAACCCCAGTGGAAAGTTATTAGGGGCAGCAAACGAGAGAGGTGGGAGAGGTGTTTCCACTAATGCACCTCTACTTATCCAGACGGCAGCGGAGGAATTCCCGAGATGGAATCAACGTTGGCGTCTACAGTTCCAGTAAGGTTGAACTACTTAGTGAACACCTTATAGCCTGTAATGAGCGGTTTTATCCGGCTCCCCATCCTTGGAGTTATACTTATGATCTGGCCCTCCAGGTTGGGGGTTGTGCGTCGGGGTGACTTCCTAGCCACGTAAAAGTTTTCATAGTTGCGAAGCACCAACAAGCCTCGGATACGGACGGATTTACTGTTGACAACCAACGCAAACGAATAAAGGACAACGAACTTCGGATATGCACGTGGAATGTTAGGTCCCTTAACAGACCACGTGCGGCCGAAGAATTAGCGGAGGCCCTAGAACGATATAAAGCAGATATCACCGCCATCCAGGAAATACGATGGGATGGGCCGGGCAAAAAGAGGATAAAAAACTGCGATATCTACTATGGTGACTGCTACCACGAAAACCAACAGCGCTTATTTGGATGCGGATTCGTCATCGGAGCCAGACTTAGGCAAGAAGTCTTGAGCTATGGTGCATCAATGAGCGCCTCATGACCATACGCATCAAGGCTAAATTCGGCAACATTAGCCTGATATGCGCGCACGCCCCCACAGAAGAGAAAGACGACAACACCAAAGATATGTTCTTCGAGCTCTTAGACAAAACATATGAGCAGTGCCCTAGCTACGATATTGAAATAGTCCTGGGCGATTTGAATGCCAAGCTAGGAAGGGAAGACATTTTTGGTGGAATAATCGGGAAGAACAGCCTGTACTACAACACTTCCAACAATGGATTCAGGCTCATAGATTTTGCTGCGGGGCGAAGCGTCATGGTAGGCAGTACGCGTTTTCCACACCTCAACATCCACAAAGGAATTTGGAGTACTCCAGATCAATCTACCGTCAACCAGATTGACCATATTGCGATCGACGCACGACACTTTTCCAGTATCCAGGATATCCGAACATTCCGAAGGGCCAACATTGACTCGGACCACTACCTCGTTGTAGAAAAGTATGGCTACGGATATCCCCATCCAAGACAAAACAAAGAAGTACTGTGAGCAGATTCGACGTTAGACGGCTACAACCGCAAGAGACTGCCATGTCCTTTTCTGATCGAGTCTCTAATAACTTCTAAAGGAGTCCTATGCTTCCTCCATTAAGCATTGAAAACCAGTGTCAACATTGCCTTGCAGGCATCATAGATGCCGGCTCTGAAGTGCTAGGTTTTACACGGCCACCAAGCGAAGCCCCTGGTTTAACGACGAATGTCGGCAGCGAAACAAGATGCATACAAAACGGCGCTGCACAAAAGGACTAGAGCTGCTCGCGAGCTCTACGAGCAGAAGAGGAGAGTGGAACACTGGCTTCTTAGATGGAAAAGAAGAGAGCATGAGAAGCGCGTGATCGAGGAGATAGAGGGATGTCACAACAGGAATGAGCTTCTTAAATTTTACCAAATGGTAAAAAAAACATCCCAAGGGTACCAGCCACGAACCGAAGCCTGTAAAGACGATCAGAGGAACATCGTAGAAGAATAGCAGTCGATGCTGAAAATATGGAAAGATCACTTCTCAAAATTATATAACCGCGATGACGAACCGAATTCTGCTGTAAGGGAGATAGAACCACTCAACCTCGGTGACGCAGATCAACAATTCCGCCTACCTGAAGATAGCTATGTATATCTAAACTTAAGTCAAACAAAGCTGCTGGAGTTCACGGCATCGCTGCCGAACTATTCAAAGCAGCAGGCGATGACTTGGTACGTAGCATGCACCAACTCATCTGCAAAATATGGCCAGAAGAAAGCATGCCCGATGAGTGGAATCTTAGCATAGTGTGCCCGATACATAAGAAAGCAGACCCTCTAAACTGCGCCAACTACAGAGGCATCAGTCTCCTTAACATTGCGTATAAGATCCTCTCTGCCGTAATATGTGAACGTCTGAAGCCATTCGTCAACAACTCAATTGGTCCTTATCAGTATGGTTTCAGACCAGGAAAGTCCACTATCGACCAAATATTCAGACTACGGCATCCGTACGTCCGTACGTTCGCGACGTTTTTTTCGTCGTCCATAGCTCTAGAACCAGAAGAGATATCGACTTCAAATAAATTTTGTTATACGGATAATAAGGCAGAAAGATGAAGAAAGGGCTCTCAAGAAAATTGCGTGGGTGGCTTTTTTACCATAGCAGTTTAAAAAAAAGATGAAAATTTTGGTTAACCCTCAATATCTTACGAACCAAAAACGCTAGAGACTTGAATTTAATTTAATATAATAAACTGTAACGTGATCTCAAGGAAATATATTTTTTGAAAAAAATCTATCTAACGGTTTTTTTCTAAATCAAAAAAACTGACAAAAAAAAATTTGTCACCTCCTAAATTTAACGACTAACATATGATTTCATCTCCAAAACAATTTTGAGCAACGGAGAATAATGTTTTTGAACTCTGATAAAATTTTGAGAAAAATCGAATTGACAGTTTTTTTTATAAAAAATAAAAATCTAAAAAAAAACATTGCTCAAAGTTCGTAAAAATTAAATATCGATTCAAATATCTTTTCAAAAACTTAAAATTTAGGCTTCAAACTTATTTTATCTTATAAAAAATATTGTTTTCAACATTCAGTAAAATTTTGAAGAAAATCGAATTGACAGTCCTTTTTACAAAAAATAAAAACGTAAAAAAAAAAATTAATAAAAGTTGGTAAAAATTGATTTTCGACTCAAATATCTTTTCAAAACTTTGAGATATTGGCTTTAATTTACTTTTATCTTTCAAAAAATATTGTTGTCAATATTCAGTAAAATTTTGAACAAAATCGAATTGACAGTTTTTTTTTTATAAAAAATTAAAAACCGAACAAAAATTAACAAAAGTTGGTAAAAATTCAATATAGATTCAAATATCTTTTCAAAAACTTGAAAGTTAGACTTCAAACTTATTTTATCTTATAAGAAATATTGTTTTAAGCATTCTGAAAGATGTTGAGAAAAATCAAATTGACAGTTTTTTTACAAAAAATATAGACCGTAAAAAAAAATTTATAAAAGTTGGTAAAAATTGATTTTCGACTCAAATATCTTTTCAAAAATTGTAGATATTGGCTTTTAACTACTTATATCTTTCAAAAAATATTGTTGTTAACATTTAGTAAAATTTTGAAAAAAATCGAATTGATAGTTTTCTTACAAAAAATTAAATACCTACAAAAAAATTAACAAAAGGTGGTAAAAATTGATTTTCGACTCAAATATCTTTTCAAAACTATAAAATATTGGCTTCAAACTAATTTTATCTTTTAGAAAATATTGTTTTCAACATTCGATAGAATTTTGAAGAAAATCGAATTGACGGTTTTTTTACAAAAAATAAAACTCTAAAAAAAACAATACTAAAACTTGGTAAAAATTTACTTTCGACTCAAATAGCGTTTTTAAAAATTAAAAATATTGGCTTCAAACTTATTTTATTTTACAGAAAATATTGTTTTCGATTTTCAGTGATTTTTATATAAAAATCCAACAGTCCGTTTTTTATACAAAAATAAAATCTATAAAAAAGAGTGCAAACTTGGTAAAATTGATACTAGTACATATAGACAAACTTTTAAGCAAGACAAATCGACAGACGGGATGGGAAGTTATCAGTGTGGGTCGCATCCCAGCCTCTTTTTTAATTTTTGTGATGTGATGTAAACAGATCCTTATAACTGACAACGAAACGAACAAGTTTTTATTTTTTTTCTCTTATTTTCTTCAATCATAGAAATATGCATACGAATATGAAAATATAACAACTACTTTTATCGACCTCCCACCAGATTTGACTTACTTTAAACGAAAAAACAATCAAGCCGAAGCTGTACCTCTACCTCAAAAAATTGTCCATGACATCAAATCTATCAATTTGAATAGCGTCTTAAATCAAATTTATGGCGTATGCAGATACAATATTTTAAAACTTGCATGTTTGGTAAAATTAATTTTGACAAGTTAAAATAATAAATAATATGTTTTAAGTCATATAAATAACCCCACTTTTAAGAAGGTTGCAATATTTTAAAATAAAAAACAATTAACAAACTCTCTCACCTGCTCACTTACGAGTAATAGTAGAAGGTAAAAAGTTTAAGCTTTGTCACTGACGTCACATCTGCACAAACTAAACCTATCACATAGTGTAATCCCCCACATTCCTTTCTCTTTAACCTAAGGCGAGAGACACCTATCTATTTGAAAAAGGTACCTACAACAACCAGTTATCGTTACAGTTAACCCGATCACAATAACAAGATGCAAAGCTTACGATATTAGGTTGGTAGGTGAGATACGAGTGATGTAGTCATATATGGTTAACAGTATTATGCGGTATAGCCACCGACTACAACCATTTGCATACAAACAACAATAGGACGCGAAAACTAAAACGAAAACGAAAACAAAAACGAAAACTAACTCCAACAACTCCAACCTACAAACGGGTTTACCTTCATCACAAAAAAGGCGCATTTCTGTTTCTGAACAAAACACCTTTCTTCGAACCCTCATCTTATAATCGAAATATTAGTTTAGTATTACTGTTCTCTGGTTGAGTTCAGGTGTGGTGTGCTTACAGTTTTCAAGGCGTGTGTTCTTCAAAAACATCGAATTCTTATATTAACAATAACAGTACCGAAAATAAAATATTACAAAATGACGTCTTCGGTAAAAGCATCATTGGCTTTCGCTTTTCTCATTTTGACTTTCACCGCATCGCTACCATCCGCTGTGAACTCCTACCCAGCCAATAATAACAACTACATTGTACCCAAGCCCGCCGAAGGGGAATTACTCCTAGCCGCCCCAGTTGCTCCGGTTCAAGCGAAGGGAAAATGCAAATATTTTGACTCCTACGGCGAATGTGTGCAAATAACACCGGAAGTGGTTGCAGGGCTTACGGGAACCGGATAGGATACGATACACAATATTTTGTTTAGATACATATCCGTTTTTATATAGTTTATAGGATAAGCTTAAAATTATGGTCAATATGTTGTAAAAGTAATATTCTATTTTTGATTGTTTATTTAATACCTATTATCTTTTGTGCTGCTGTGAATTTTTTGTTAAAATGTAAATAAACTTGTATTTTTTGTTTTATTATTGTGATCGCACATGGTTTTTATTTTTTATTACTATTTAATTAAATTTTTCAAAATGTTATCGTGTTCTTAGTTTTATTAACTTCCGGCATCATTTTATTTTATGGCTGATGACATTTAAGGTGGATTGTTTTTGTACGAATAGAGATTTCTTTGGGAACGATATGATGGTTATGTAAATAAAGTGATTTAACCAGTTTAACTAATTTTATCGATAGTTTCTGTTATTCATACCTGCAAAAGTATAAAGAGGTTTGGAACCTGTATATGAAGCATATGGTCTATGAGATCGTGATAGCAAGAAATCGTGCGGTTATAACCGCATAGTAAAGTGTTATGAATGTTGTGGGAGTGTTCAGATAAAAAGTGACATAAGCGACAACTGACTAAGAAGTTAGTGTTCATTATACGATATGGTTATCCATTTAAGACTGTTTATGAACAAGGTATAAATAAGATACCAATTAGTTTTTATTATTTTTGAAATTGCCAAAACTTCATTGATAGTACATTAATCATTCAGATTTTGGTTTTGACAATTCGTATTGATTACAACACGTGTTGGTTTTTAGGGCAGTGGCGGTTTGTGATTTTTGACGGTATAGCCTTGGTGGACTCAATAAAACCCCAAAAGAAAAAGGTTGAATGGTTTCATATCTTAATATATCGTTGTAAAATTCTGATGTTCAGAAACAACACATGTCAAGAAGATACATTTAAGAATAACACAACTTTTTAAACATTCAGGATGTGCAATGAACAACGTTATAAGCAGGTTTAATTTTGGCTCGAAGCAATTAGGTAGATCAGACGGCAATCCTTCCGCAGTGTTGTTATGATTAAATCTGTAGTCGTCCTATACTTATCATATATAACAAGTTTCTCCAAGAAGGTATTTTCATTGAAGAATTCAAAACTTTTTTATTTGGTACCAATTCATAAATCATGTTCTAAAAATGAAGTAGAAAATTATAGCGGTATTTGTAAACTATCTGCGATTTCGAAATTGTTTGAAAGTATTGATTTCCTTGCAAGTGAATATTTAGCTGTTTATTTTGTCATATTTATATTGTAGAACACAACAAGTTAGTTACATGCTCAAAGAAAATTCAGTGTACATGAGGTGTCCCTTAAGGTAGACACATGGGTCCGCTTCTTTTAATAATGTTCGTTCATAAATGTTAGTAAACTATAAATGCTTATGATATGCGGACGATCTCAAAATGTTTTTAAAAGTTTTGAGTTTGGATGAGTCTCAACTTATGCAATCTGACATTGATTCCCTATCAACTTGGTGTCACATCGATAGCCCCAAGTTAAATATCATAAATTGTATAGCTATCTCTAATTCCAGGAAATCTTAAATTTTTTTTATTCAGGAGTTATTTAGGAGTTATTTTTGTTTCCCAATTTTTTTTTAAAAGTCATTTTAATTAATTGGTTCCTAAGGCAAATTCATTAGCAGGAAAACGCGTTTGAGAGATTATTTCGTTTTAATATCCTTGGTTACATCTCTTGTTAGAACAATTTAGGAACAACGGATGTAATTTGGTTGGATTTAGAAAATTCAAAAACGATTCACCAAAATAATAATATAAACAAAATTGGTTTGAACTTTAGTCCTAGTTATGAGGTTAGATACGTACAACGGCTGTGTACGTCCCCAAAATCTTCTTCGATTGAAGGCCCCACTACAGGCGTACAAAGAAATGCAGACCTTCGACTGTTCGTGGCCCAGCTGCTAACTTTTTGCTGAGCTAATTTCGCTAGTCACGGTGAAGAATTTTCCCGAAACCAGTAAAAATAAATCATCAGCTTTATGTGATTTTACTCATGACTAAAATCCATAAGTAAAACCCGTGGCGTGTTTGTTACTGCGTTGGACTGTCATTCCAGAGGGATTCTGTTTAAACACTGCCTATGTCATCTTAAGTTTTTTTCAAGGAATTGCCTGGAATTATCAAAATTTACAAAATAATTCTTGTCATGAAAAGTGATTTTTAAAACTAGCCTTTCGGATTCGGCTTAAAACTGTAGGTCCCCTCCATTCCTGGCAACATTACTTGCACACAGGAATAGTGGAGAGTTGGACGTCCATAGGCCCCAGTTCTTATCGGGCTATTGCGCCACCTAATTTATTTATTTAAAATCCATAATAGCAAGGAGAGAACAACACATATAAGAACGTTATTGAAAGCACCTTCTAAGTGTAGGCAGGTAACAAGAGTTACTTCTTTATAAAGAATTGTCTTCACAATGGGACGCACTACCTTATGCAACACGCCTTCTGAGTGAACGTGTCTTTTATATATGCGTGGTGAGATTCTTCAAGCGGACATTCATCTTTAACGTGCCTGATATTGGTATCTAGGATGAGTTTCAGTGTTTTAAGCGTAAAAGAGGTCAAACTAACTGGCCAGAAATTCTTCGTGTAATCATAGCCACGTATACCCACTTTGGGGATAGATATTACTTTAACCTGTCTCCATGTTTTCTGTACATGATTGAGATAGGGGCATCCTTTGAGCATGGTCTCCAGCCATGTTACTGCTACGTTTTTGTAGCATTACTGGTAAAATGCGATCCAAATCTGGACCTTGTGATAACAGAATTAATTTGTTCTACATAAACTAGATTAGTGTTTGGAGTTTCGGAGGTTTTGGAGCCCGGAAAATGTATCGCCATCAGTACTTCCAATGAATCAGACGATGTCCACAATCCATCAGGTTTCTTCAGAGAACATGCATTGCAATGTTCTTTCGATAAAACTTTACTAAGTCTGTCAGAATATTTTATGTCTTCAATCGATTGGCAATATTCTCTAAACTATATTTGTTTTTTGCTAGTTTCAATAGCTCGATTTAAAAATTTATGGAAGTCTTTATATACTATATTTTTGTGTAATAGGGAATAAGAAATCGAGTAAAATTTAAAGCGTTAGATACTGAATTCTGTATTTTGCCACCTTTGCCAATATCTTTATGTGAGACTTGCTTCAGTGAATCTGAATATTTTGACATTCTCTGTATATACACTGCTGCTCATCTGAATAGGTTCACAAATATTTTCACCAAACTGATGGCCTCCGTTATATGTAATGCAATGACACATTTAATAAGTTTACTTTTTTGTATCGTATGATTATTAAACAGAAGTCTTTTTAATATAGAATCGCAAATTCGATTTGGAATGGAACTATACAATTTTTCCAGGTATTGAAGCGAAATTTCTGATTAGGCTTTTTTAATGGCTACGATTAATGACTTTTTTTCTTCGAATTGCATCCCTGACTCCTAAACTTTACGTGAGAGAAGTCGCCACACATTCTCTATTATGTTAAGGTCAGGGGAGTATGGGGGCCACGCCAGCATTTCCATATTTTAACTCTCAATTCACTGCCTTACTGCCCTCGCTGTATGGATGGGGCATAATTCTGTTGGAAATCTGTGGGAAGGCCTTTTCTAGCACACCCTTATAAGAATTTGCATTCATTTTCGATGTAACAAATTGAAGCTCGAAGCACAGCTATGCCGTTGACTTAAAGAATGCTCCTCTTTTTGAAGATCATGAAAGTAATAATTATAGCCATCAGGTCTCTCTAAATTTAACGTTTTCTCATCTGAAAAATCACTTTTTGCCACTCTGATTTCCACAGATTCGTTAAGTAGTGTTTTTTTTTTCTGATTTGTTTTTCTTTTCAAATGAGAAGAACTTTTAATAACGCGTTTTAACGTAGCTAAACTGCAATAGACACCGGTTTTCATTTTTATTTTTGACGCGGAATCATGAGAAATATAAGCTGGTTTGATGATTGCACGTCTATCAGATATTGATGTGGCCGTATAAGTTCCTCCTTTCATGGTTTTTCCATAATTTGGATATTTCGCAAGTAACTGCCTACCAAATTTTGACTTCTTTAATTTTCTTCGATATATGTAAGTAGTTGGCCTGATTCCCGAAATGCTTTTATTTTGCCTTTTTCATCCTCGCTTAAAGATTTTCCGCCACCCATTTCCAACGTTAATAGGTAAAACAAACTAACTATTGACAGATAAAATTTCAATTCAACGCAAACTGCAATTTTAAGATGAGCCAGAAAATGCTTGTTTTTATGAATACATTTAGTCTAGCTACCGTGGGAGGATAACGGTAAGCTTTAAGACAATTTTTCATCTCCCAAAACAAGTACATAATATTGCAATACATATGAAGAGAGGCCAGCAGTGAGGTGAAAATATTTGTGAACCTACGACCACGACGCGACGTAGCACTTAGCCGCACTTCGCGAATCTGGGAATGCTTTACTATTGTCTGTCCTTGGTCTTATAGGCTTTTCACACCAAGTCCAAATTCGCCGAAAATCTACATCGAAAACACAAGTTTTTCCATACATTTTTGGTAAACCACAAGTTTTCGTAAACCACAAGTTTTATATAGAACCTCTCGAAAACTAGTAGCAATTCAAAGTTGAACTAAACAAACAAACCTTTCGAAACATTCAGCGCTCAAATTAATGTAAGCAAAACAACTGATGGCTGCTGTCAAAACAAATATTTCATTTTGGTCGTGGTAATTAATATTATTTAAACAATTTCCTTACAAAATAAGACTTTTTGCTTTTTGTGTTTAATTACAGAATATGGAAGAGAAAAAAAAACAAAAAGAAAACTTTGGGGAGCTGCTTGGCTACGAAAGAAAACGTCGAGAATAATAGCCCCGGTGACTATTTGCAGCACTCGCGAATCTTTCATGATAATCCACAGTTTCAAGCGCTCTATGTTAAGCGAGGAACCGGAATTCACTATGGTAACTGGAGTGACAACCCAAAGACCGAGGAAGACTTGCTTATAGTAGGTTATGATGTTTCCAAGGGATGCGTATTCGAACTCGTAACCACAAATTTAATATGTTCGACGCTTTCGCTTACTACCTTGTGAAAGACTTTACCGTAACTCAGGTCAATCACAAGGGTTTGGGAGATATGAGAAAGGCGATAAGTTAATTTGTGTAGGTGAATAACTATGAAAGAAAAGATGGACAGCGATGCCAACATCAAGAAGATCCTCAGTGCTTTATACGAGTCAGGTGTGTCCTCAGAGCTGAAGAGATATTCATCGAGGAATTGCAACCCTTGATAAAAGCTTCAGTGATCGCTCTGGATGAGTGAGATTTTGGTACGAATCTGGAACTAGGAATTGAGTTTTTCTGCTCCGGCCATAAGGACCTACCCAAAATCGTACAGAATGGTCTCAACACTGCCTTTAAATTGCTCGGACAGCCACAATGTGTGGCGATTCTGAAGGCGCATTTGGCCAACAAAAGCAATAGTCATAAGCTCAGTATTTTGTATTAAATTTAAACCACTAAATGACGGGATTCCATTCGTTCTTTTTAAGCTAGTATAGATCTTTGTCGTCCTGAAATTCAACTTAATAAGTACCTGCATAAGGCTAAAGTTCGTATCTAGCATTTCCAGAATAAGTACCTGCATAAGGCTAAAGTTCGTATCTTGCATTTCCAGATCCTTTAGTACATTGCAGATAATATCGAAAATTCTGCGGCTCATTCTAAAATGTTGTTAAAAATACTCATCATCGTTTACTAACATTTCACGTTCCCAAAAAGTGCTGGTACGTAGTTTCATAAAATATTAAAGCTATTCTTTTCTTTCGAAGTTTTTTTTATGATAGAGGCTTGAGATGATAAAAAAAAGTTTTACAAAATCTTCATATAACTTTCTTTTTATGTATTAAGATCAATTTGAATTTGTTATAATTCATTTTATTTTCACAAATAATTTGAGAAGAACTTAACTCAAAAATGTTTTCAATACAAAATTTGACAGTAGTCGGTGTTAAAAAAATGTAAATGTCAAATGAAAACATGTAAATGTTCGGTGTGAACGATTTTCGGGGCTTCGAAAACTTTTTGCAGAAAACTCGGTTTTGGGTTTGGTGTGAAAAGGCTATATCCTTTTATTGCAATGCTTAACAATTTAAGACCAATGTAGACTGAAGTTTCTACTAAAAATATTCAGAGGATTTGCCTTAAAAAAACTCGAATTGATTTACCATGGAATAATAATAATAAAGAATAAATGCTTTAGAATACGTACTTGATAAATCAATCAACCTGATTAAAATTCATTTTTATTAAAAATGAGTCAAGAGAACAAAATCAATTTCATAGCTTTTATATTCCCTTATCTTATATTTTTATTACATTAAAGGTATGCACTCTGAAGTCCAACATTCTACGTCTCCACATATCAAATTCCAAGAAATCAGAAGGATGTGTAAGGGTGTGATGGAAGTAATTTAAAATACCCGCAGGTATAAGGCTTTTTTAAACTTCATCGTTTTGTCAATAATTGTATCTGTTATGTCAATTAAACTGCAGGGTGAATTTAAAAAAATTACCAGGAAATCCTAAGGAATGATAGAATGCTTGGTTTAAAGTTAAACATGCCTGAAAATCGATTATTTGTATTCCAACTAGAAAGTGACGTCAAAAATAATTCGGGCAAAACATTTCATAGAAAAGAAAATCTCCATCACAATGTGAAATCTGAGATACTTGAGCTTGATTTGTTGGTATTTTAGTTTTTTCTCGGAAAAGACAAATAATCTAATTATGTCTCCTTATATAGAACGTTATATTTTTAGATTTTACGGTTTAAGTCTTAAAAATTAGTGTTTTTTTGTACTTACAATTAGATAAAGAATGCCCTTTCTTCGAAATAATTTTGACATAGCTGAACTTTGGTAACGAGCTTTGGAGTGGAAACAAGAACCTAAATTATGATAAGGGGCAAATGTTAAATGTTTTTTGGGGATACGATTTTCAAACTTTTTTTTAAACAATTAAGGTAATTATCCGTTTTGTGTTTTGTTAGTTTAAATATTATAAGGTTGGGTGAATTCAGAGTTGATTTTAGGAAAATTCATGTTCTTAGAAACATTTTCTATTCTATTTATATGTTCACACTATGACAAACAGGCCAGCGGTTTTGTAACTAAGTGAAACTCAGATATCAAAAGATGTGGTTCAAATACCCGGTAAATAAGCTCATCATCTACTAAATTCATAAAATTTCCGCCGAGTATTCTCAAACTGAAATCGTCATTGCGGTCGATTTGAATGTTCTCAATTCTTCTTGGCTTCGCTTTTCTGGCTCGACACCACCCAAAGAAAGGTATGTTGTAAAGGTCTTTTCTAAGTTCAGTAGTTTAACTCAGCTTGTTGACTCGAATACTTGACGTTGCAGGTTGATCTACAAACACCCCCGACATGTTTCCTCCCTCTGACTATAATAAATACGCAATCAGTGTATTCCCGCCTCTATAAGGCACATCAGACAATTGTACCGTATTTGCAAATTTCTCATCTCAAAAGAACCCAGTTAAGGAAAAGCTTCTATGAGATTCTTTTGGTATTATCAGAAAACTATTTGCGACGGTCTTAACGAATTCTTCTGGAACTTAAGATAGTCACTTTGCCTTCTCGATAGCGATGTAGGTTCCAGCGTAGATATGGTTACAAATTTAATTTTTTGTGGATTGATAAATTTGATCTCAAATATGGATTATGAATAAGTTCAAGCAACCTAGAAAGACCATCAAATTTTATATTTGAAGAACCAAACATGTACATGACCAAAAATTACGTCATAAAATACTTAAATGTTTCAAAGGTAGTAAAAATGTCTAAACCTTTTTCAAAACATACAAAAAACCACTTCATCCGCGATTGCAACGCTCATCTACAATGATATTCCCTAAATTAGGTCGATTGACCCTATTTGCTTGCAGCACAGGCCGAATTTTCTTTCGCACTCGTCCAGTTGCAAGAGTATTGAAAGACCTTCACGTACACAAATCCGCTGGTCCTGATAATATCCCTGCTATTGTTCTAAATAGGTTTTCTTCAACCACTACGTAATTTTTACCATCTTTCCTACTCTACAGGTCTTTTTTCGAGCCGATGAAAACAGCGTTTGTCCAGCCTTACCCTAAAAAGGGTAAACCCTCCTTCCGTTCCAACTATCGACCAATATAGAACTCACGTCTCTTATTTCCAATGTCATGGAAACGCTGATTAACTATCAGCTTAACAAACATCTCGAGGAACGAAAGCTTCTTAATGAACATAACTATGGCTTTCGTAGCAATAGGTTCATTGGTTATGTCATGGTTTATCTCACCGAGCAGTTGAACAAATCTTTACATCCTTTTGGAGAAAGTACGATTGTTGCTGTTGATGTTTCCAAACCAATTGATAGAGTTTCGCAACAAGTTCTCTAATCGAAAAATGCATGTTTTGATATTGATGAAACTCTTCTTCGTCGGTTTGGAAATTTCCTTTCTAATCGGTCAATACAAATTATTTTATATGGTTTAAGATCTGGAACCCATACAAAACAAGAGGCTGGGATACAGACCACACTGATTGTAGGTTGTAATGTGCTTTGTTAAAAAAGCTATCACTTGAATTATTATGAAAGAATTTAAAATTTCCAACAATATTTTGCATATGATGAAATAGTTTCATTTCAAAATCTTTTAGTGTTAACAAGATTTTTAGTCGAAACTCAATTTTTACCAATTTTAGTAGCAATGCTTAAGAGTCCGTATATTTTAATTAATTTTTAACTTCCCATAGGAAGTTATTGTAATGGGTCCGATTTGTCAAATTGAAAATTTTGACGTTTCTCGACGTTTCAAGGTCCCTAGAGTCGAAATAAAAGATTTTTAGAAAGATGTCTGTGGGTGCGTGTGTACGTACGTTCGTACGTACGTAGGTTCGCGACGATTTTTTCGTCTTCCATAGCTCAAAAACCATAAGAGATATGGACTTCAAATAAATTTTGTTATACAGATAATAAGGCAGAAAGATGCAAAAAGGGCTCTCAAGAAAATTGCGTGGGTGGTTTTTTTACCACAGCAGTTTGAAAAAAAGGTAAAAATTTTGGTTAACCTTAAATATCTTACGAACTAAAAATGCTAGAGACTTGAATTAAATTTTATATAATAAACTCAAGGAAGTATATTTTTTGAAAAAATCTATCTAACGGTTTTTTTATAAATCAAAAAAACTGAAAAAAAAAATTTGAGAAAAATCGAATTGACAGTTTTTTTATAAAAAATAAAAATCTAAAAAAAAACATTACTCAAAGTTGGTAAAAATTGAATATCGATTCAAATATCTTTTCAAAACCTTGAAATTGAGGCTTCGAACTTATTTTATCTTATAAGAAATATTGTTTTCAACATTCGGTAAAATTTTGAACAAAATCGAATTCACAGTTTTTTTTTCAATTGTCAATTGCATATTTCTCAAAAATGTATCGGATATTGGAAACAATATTTTTATAAAATAAAATTAGTTTCAAGCCAAAATTCAAAGTTTTAAAAAATCAATTTTTACCCACTTTTATTATTTTTTTTGAATTTGTATTTATTTTGTAAAAAGAACTGCCAATTCGATTTTTCTTATTTTAATTTATTTTTATAAGATAAAATTATCTAGAAACCATAATCTCACATTTTTGAAAAGATATTTGAGTAAATTATCACAAACTTTTGTTAATTTTTTGTTTAGGTTTCTTATTTGTTTTGTAAAAAAAACAGTCAGCTCGATTTTTCTCAAAATTAAACCAGATGTCGGAAACGTTATTCTTCGTTGCACAAAATTATTTTGGAGATAAAATCATTTGTTGTTCGTAAAATTTTTGAGGTAACAAATATTTTTTTTTTAGTTTTCTTGATTTATTAAAAAAACGTTTGTTGGACTTTTTTTCCAAAGATATTTTTGTTTGGCATCACGTTATAATATATAATTTAAAATTTAATTCAAGTATTTAGTGTTATTGGTTCGTGAGATATTTTAGGTTAAAAAAAATGTTAACCTTTTTTTGAAGTTTATATCTCTACTTGTTCTTGAACTGTGGACAACGAAAAAACTGCACGAACGTACGCACAGACATCTCTCTAAAAAATTTTAATTTAGACTTTAAGGAACTTGAAATTTCGAGAAATGTCAAAATTTTCGATTCGACAAATCGGACTGATTACAATAACTTCTTATGGGAAATTAATAAATTATGATATCCCCTCTACGACTTTCTTCATTTTATTCATTAATGATTGTCGTGCTTTTTATATTCGTTTCTCGATTAACATCCTTGTTCTTTGGATGTGGAATTTCGACGCTAGCTTTTGAAAAGCTCCAATCTTGAAAGTATTGTATAATTGCGAATTGCGAACAGTGAAGAATTGAATGCTTTAAGAACTCAATGCTGTCTCCCGCTGTTAAAGCGTACACAATCCCAATGCCACTATCCATTAGTGGCACTTACATCCAGAAAACTTATCAACTTTCAATACCTTGTATGTTTATCACAGATCACCTATTATGGAATAGTCACAAATTTGACATTACCAAAAACGCTGCTAGGTGCTTAGAATTTCTGACGAAGCGATGGTGCACTACATTTGTCACCCCTTCTTATCAGGTTGTAATTTACAAATCCTTCATTTGTCCAGAACTTGCTTAAAACTCTATTAATTGGGCAGATACCCAACACAATGTTTTGTCGAATGAGCCAAAAAATTCAACCGTAATCAATTTACCTTTAAGCTCAATTTCGGATGAACTGCCAAGCATTCAGATTCTTTCATAAATTCATAAACCGCACATCCATAATGTAGAATACTTTAGCTAACTCTGTTTTTCCATCCCTTTTTTATGGTCACAACTTTAAGACCATTGGGCATAGGTATCTAATCTTGAATCCTTCCCTATTTTCCTACACTCGCACTGTGTTAAAACATTTAAGGGAATTATTAACCTCTTGGGTACGTGTATTTATTGGTATGAGTAATAAAGTATTTGACTTGTTGTATTTTTTTTTAACTGCATAATTTTTAAAAACAAGTTCAAAATCAATATGGACCATCTCTAGTTCATACCTATCAATATAAGTCCTCTTGAAGAACTGTGTCCTCGTATTATTATTACAGTCAGCCGGGAACTTTCATCCCAAAATTACCCAGTTCTGAAGTCTTTTGTTAGATAAGCCATCTTAAATGAAGGTGTAAGCAGAGCACCCTTGTATCGATAAATTAAATTATCGGTGCAAAATTCTCTAAACACAATTAGTGTAATCTAACGTATAGTGTCTATTAAACGAACTCAGAAAGGTTTTCAGTAATTGCATTCATTGCCTTGATATTAAATTTGCGCTAATAAATGATTTAACAATAATTGGGAAGTCCTTAATTCTCAAAGGTATTTAAGATGTATCAGTTTCATTGATGAAATTATTATGACATCAATTGAAGAGCTTCTAGAGAAAACCTCTGTGATATTAGTTTCTATATAATATCAAAGAAGACCGACATTCATTATGAAAATTGTGGATATCAATGGGATTTAAAATTAAACAAAACTAGTGATGTTATATTACAGCTTTTAACAAGAAGCGTGTTTTGCTTCGTATTTCAGAAAGGGGTTAAAGATGTAATCAATACGTATTATTTTCTAGAGGGTATTTAAATATTGTGAAATTAAAAGAAACTTTAAACATAAGGGAAGGAACAAGCAGTACGGTTAAGATAAAGATTTTTGTAACTGAAAATGGTATTAAATGGATATGTTGGCGAAAAACTAGAAGAACTGGAGAAAATTTTAAGACAAGAACAAAATTTAAGAAAAAAAGCTTTCGTAATGATCCTAATTATTAAATGTATCTGATGTATTATTTTCGTATAAATGAGAATGTATGTGCAAAATCTGGCATAACAAGTAACACATTGAGAAAAAATATATTCACATTATGGACAGTGAATAATAGTTCAGGAAATAATATTTTCAATTCCAAAACGACATTTATTTATACGTGCTTAATAGTCCTTTTCAATTAAGACAGGAGCAACACATTTAAGGAGAGTGTTTAAACACTGTATGTTTATTTTTTAAGTTGTAGGAACACTTCGTAGCTCATTTAAATGTACACATTACACAAAATAAATGTTGACAGCTTTTTACGTAAACTAGACACATAACACATTGAGATTGCGTTTTATTACTTGAAGTCTGTCTGCGAAGGTTTGATTCAATCTCCAGAAGGCGTTAAATTTTGTAAAAAGTTTAAATCATTTAATCGTAAAGTGTCCCTAAGAATCTACAAGAAGGCACTAAGGAAATCTAAGCGATCTTCTTGGCGATCTTTCTGAAGCCTCTAGGTAACGGAAAATTCTTCCAGCGATACCAAGCTGCTTGCAGACGGCTGCTGGACAAATTCAAGTAATAAATCGCTGAACTTACTATTGCACACTCACTTTCCTGGTAGTTCTCTCACCGAAACTTGGAACAATTATATATGTTCAAGTTCAAATACAACACATCCATACTTTCTGATCACAAGGGACAAGCTACAATGGGCTCTCAACAGCCTCTAACCATTTAAATCTGCAGGACCAGATGGAATAATACCAGCCGAGCTACAAAAGACTTCTGACATAATTGCACCAATCCTTGAGGCAATTTTTACCAGCTGTCTTTACCTGGTCCATGTTAACTCGGCATGGAGAGAAGTTAAAGTTTTTTTTATACCCAAAGCAGGTAAATGCTCGGAAATCAATCCTAAAGATCTACTTCCTACGTCTATCTAAGTCTATCATCATTCCTTCTTAAGACCTTGGAAAGATTGATTGATATCCATTTAAGGGCAAGTATCGATACAAGACCGATTTGGTCTTATTTTCGAGGAGATACAAAATTCCATTTTTCAACCCTCCCTATATTAAAGGAATCTAATTAAAATTGCCAGACGAGGCTATATACCTGTGTCTTGTCTTAGATTAAAAACTAAATTGGAAACGCAACGTACAGGAATGAGTCAAACAAGCTACTGTAGTTCTCTTTTCATGCAAAAAAGCTATTGTCAATAAATGGGGTTTACAACCCAGAATCACGCATTGGTTGTACACATCGGGAATTAGACCGATTTAAATGTACGGTGTGGCAGTATGGTGGACTGGTTTAGAGAAAGGTATAAACAGGGATAAGCTAAATAAAGTCTAACTTTCAGCTTGCCTATGCATAAGCGGATCGCTTTGCACGACCCCGTCTGCGGAACTATACACCTTGCTGTACTTAACACCTCTTGACATATTTAGCAAACAAATAGCTTCACACTCTGCTATTCGCCTCGAAGCTTCGTCGCAGTGGACTAACAGCAACATTGGCCACTCCGTAATTCTAAGGTATTAAATCAATTCCAAAGCACACAGACTACACCATCCCCCAACTGCAATTCGACAGAAATTTCCAGATTTCTATACCTCCCAGATCTTTTTGGTAGGAAAGGGCGTTCTTGGAGGATGAGTCAATTCATTTTTACACAGATGGGTCAAAAACAAAAGAAGGGGTGATGGAGGTGTGTACTCTGAACGACTGAAATTAAGTCTCTTCGTGTTCCAGGCGGAACTTTTGTCGATATAAGAAGTTTTGTCCTAGCCTAAAGAAAATCACGTATCAACATCTGATATCCGTATTTTCTCAGATAGCCAGGCCGCTATCAAATCTCGGGACTCTGTCTTTACAAACTAAAGAAAAGTCCATAACAGCCGATCACCTCTAATGGAGATGGCACAACATTTAAATATTTACCTTTGCTGGGTGCCGGGCCATAAAGACTTCCCAGGTAACAGGCAGATGAACTCGCATAGAACGGTACAGTGCATCCTACCACGTTTGGCAAGTACTGGCATACCAGTCGCTACTTGTAAACTGCTGCTAATACTAGACGCTGTGAGGAGGGCAGGCATCAGTTGGAACAACATCACCACGCGTCAAGTCACTAAAATCATCTGACCAACACTGAATTTAAAACGTTCAAGGTGCTTGCTCTCTCTAAGCAGATCGCATATAAGCTCGATAGTAGGTGTCATAACCGGACATGCCACGAGGCTAGGCGTATTCTCAAACGACTGTTGCAGAAGCTGTATGGACGATTAAGAGGAAGAAACGGTTCTCCATCTTCTCTGCAAATGCCCTGCTCTGGCTCGAAAACGCAAGAATTAACGAGGAGAATTTATCGGTATAATCAGCCTCTCACGTTTCGTAAGGGACTCAAGCTGGTTTCATTGAGCTTAGGAGAAAGCCTTAAGAAAGTGTGGTATCACAATGGGCCATTAAACTGGCCTAAGTGTGTCCGTATCCATCTTGGATAGGCACTATAACCTAACCTAATCGTGAAGTATTGTAGTTTTCTGGATTAGTCAGTTCCATTCCTCTGAAAACCTCAAGTCGAAGTGAAGCTTTTGTGATATTTATCAAATTGCTGTTAAACGACATCCGTACAGACTTTCCTAGTCTAGTGTTTGTGTTAGTCAATTTTAAGAAACTGAAAAACATGGCTCGGGGTTGGTCTTCCAGTGAAAATGTTAGTTTTTTAGTTTAGTTTTGTTCGTTTCATTTTGTCGTAACGAGTTTACAATTCGTTTTTGTAAATTTTGTTTTTAGTTGTTTAAATAAATGAAATTAAATTTGACACTCAATGACTTGTAAGATCTTGGACAACCAGCCATATTTTTGAGTTTATATCATTTTTCGATTCAAATGCCATCAAGGAGCTCCTTGGACTTAACGGGAAAAACTTTTTTACACCAATGGCATTCAAAAACCATTTTTCAAAACTAAAAAAGTGTATTAAACTAGTTTCCCTTTACAATTTGAACATTTGAAAAGATCATTGAATTGACACCGATGACAATCGCGAAGAAGAGAAAGATGAAGGCAACAAAGACACATTCTTCGTACTCTAAAACAAGGCTTATGAGCGGTACTATGGCTATGACATTAAGTTTGTCTTGGGAGATTATAACACAAAGCAAGGAAGGGACGACATCTTTGATAGCCTGCACGACACCACCTTCGGCAACGGATTCAGGCTAATCGAATTCGCTGCGGGGCAAGACGTCCTGTAGCTAGTACGCATTTTACACTTCTTTATACCCACAAGGGATCATGAAAATCGCCTGATCAATCAACTGTCAACCAAGTTGACCACATTTCCATAGACGAACAAAAATTCTCTAGTATATAGAATGTCCAAACATTCAGAGGAGCCAACATTGACCTGGGCTACCAATTTGTTGTAGTCAAGCCACGGATATCCCGATTCAAGATAAAACAATTAAATATTGTGAGAAGATTCAATGCTAAGCGGTTACAAGCGCAAGAGATGGTCAAGTCCTTTTCCGATCGAGTCTTTAAAAACCTCTTTAGAAGTCCTATGCTGCCTGCATTAAGCATTGAAAACCAGTAGCAACGAGAGAGGAAAACCGGCTTCTTACATATAAGATAGGGAGCTTGAGAAGCACACTATCAAAGAGATAGAGGGATGTGATAACAGGAATAAGGTTCAAAAATTTTACTAAAAGGTGCAAGAAACTTCCCGAAGGTATAAGCCACGAACCGAAGCCTGTAAAGACGATCCAGAGATCATCGTAGTAGAACCGCAGTCTATGCTGAGAATATGGAAAGACCACTTCCCAAAATTATATAACGGCGATGAAGAATCAAATTCCCTTGTGATGGAGATAGAACCGATCGACCTAGGCGACACAGAACAATATCTCCGCTTACCCTACCTCGACGAAGTGAAGATATCTGTATCGAAAC
Source organism: Eupeodes corollae (assembly GCF_945859685.1). NCBI lineage: Eukaryota > Metazoa > Arthropoda > Insecta > Diptera > Syrphidae > Eupeodes > Eupeodes corollae. The sequence continues at coordinate 54,945,984 of NC_079147.1, forward strand.
AGAAGTCCAATAAAGCTGCTGGAGCTAGGGGCATTGATGCCGAATGATATAAAGCAGCAGGTGGTGACTTGATAGGAAGTATACACCAACTTATCTGCAAACTAGTTTAGCATAGCATAGTTTGCCCAATGCACAAGAAAGAATACCCTTTGAATTGCTCAATGCACAAGAAAGAATACCCTTTGAATTGCTCCAACTAAAATGGCATCAGCCTAATAAACATAGCATATAAAATCCTTTCTGCGGTATTTTGTGAACCTCTGAAGCAGTTTGTTAACAACCTGACAGTCCTTCAGACTTTAGACCAGTACTCACGGTTGAAAAACACCCAGGAAATTCAAACTCAAACTCTTTATCGATGTTAAAGCCGCGTATGACACCATTTAGAGGGAAGAGCTTTAGAGAGAAATGCCTAGTTTTAGCATCCTTGTCAAACGTATCCATTTGTGCGGAACGACGTTGGAGAATGCAGGCTGCTTTATCACGGTCAGAAAAGTTCTCACCGATGCATTGTCATGCGACTTCTTCAACATCGTTCTAGAAAGAATTGTGCAAAACTCAGCTGTCGACGCTTTAGGCAGAATCGTCCAAAGATCCATCAAATTACTTGGATAGGCCGTAGATATGGACATAGTTGAAAAATCAAATCTTGATGTCAGTGGAGCGTTTTTGAAGATTAGAATGGCAGCGTAGAAGATGGGTTTAGTGGTCAATGAGGCAAGAAGTATATGCTGTCATCAAAAGAGGACATTGAACGACGAAGTCTTGGACAAAACGTTTCCATGGAAAGCTTTAACTTGAAGGTAGTTAACGACTTCGTTTAAATAGGCATAGCTTTAAATTCAGACAACAGCCCTTGCCATGAAATCAAACGAAGAATAACTCTTGCAAATCTCTGCTTTTTAAACATAGAAGGTAATTGAGTAGTAAAGTCCTCTCTAGAGTTTATAAAATCTAAGGATTCTCGGTCTTATTACAGGTCTATAAATATGAACGCAACTTTCAACTAGCTCAGCGACTCGTCGCTCATTCGCTCATTGCGTGGCCAAAGCCTTAGGTTGATTTTTGGTCCCGTATGCATTGATAGAGAATGGAGGAGAAGATTTAACGACGAACTGTACAGTGTCGGACTGTAGCGCCAACCACATTTTTAAACAGGCTCCTTAGGTAGGAGCAAGTACGTGATATCTAGTTCATACAAATAATATGTTTCCAATTTTATTCCCTCTTTTTTATTACGTGGATACAGTAATCTCTCTGTTGAAATTCTGCAGAGATGACGAAACAATGTCTTCTTTACTCACTTTTATAATCCAGAAGTTTTTATTACCAGTTTTTGAAATAAAACAATAATCCTTCTTTTTTTTAAGAAAATTAAATTTTTATTCGTTATGTTAATATTTTACATAAAACTCTATTTTTATCTAAAATATTTATTAAATTAAGTTTTTATTTGAGCTTTTATTTCAATTAATATTTTATTTTCAATATTAGTTTATTTATTTAGTATCATTATTATTTTCTTGTATTCTGTTGATTTGGAAATAAAAAAACTTCTAGTTTTGGTCTTAGAAAAAATCGTTTGTATAATCTTAATAAAATCTACATTTTTCTTTTTAAATACTATAACAACATTTAAATTATTATTAAGTAGCTATTTAAACTTAAGAGATATTTATTTTATTTTTAATTAATTAATTATTATATAATTTCACATCTGCATCACATGTCTTCTTTCAGGCTCTGGAGATTAACCCTTGAATTAAAGAACAAAAAAAGAAACAAACAAATGTTGTTAATTATCTTTATATTTTTAATTTAGTAAAACAATATTAGAATAAAGTTTTATTAATAACAATTATTATTATTACATGATTATACAAGGAATTGTTACAAGTATGTCTCGAAAACCAAGAAGGATTGATTTAATTACTGGATGCTGATTTGCATAGGAATTTATTATTTACATAAAATGTCGTTGTGGAAGGATTCAGTATAAAATGTAGTGTAATTGATGGTTTTGAAATGAAACGTGCTAGGGGTGGATTTTGAAAATAAAACATATAAATAATTAATTCTATTTTGTCCATTTTAGTTATGTACAGCACTTATGTTTGATTATTTACTTAAGGTAAAACATAAACAAACATTCTTCTTTCTACTCACTTTATAAACAAATCCATTGTATATAATAAATTAAATATTGATATAAATCCCCCTTTCCCTCCGTTTTTCTTTAGTAGTCTTAAATACTTTTGTTTAAACTATAAATGTCGGTTTATCTGACATGAGTATTAATAAAACTCCTGGGCGTTCAAACATCCCACTACCTTGGCCACAACCTAGCAAAAAAAAGTTTACAAAAGTTTTTGTAATATTTTTGAAACACTACCATAGCCAATTTTCAAAATCCTCTAGTGGCTTTAAGGAAATGTTTAAGTCTTTTAATCTAAAAAATAAGAATTGGCTCCTACACATACTTAAAAAATCTAACCCCATGATTTAAAAGATTGAACGGCCTACATTAAGCCATTTTTCAAGCATTTTTAGAAATTTGGAGGCGTGTCCCTCCCTTTTTCCTAGAACTTTCATCATATCATTTTATCTTCGAAAAATATGGTTAAACTTAAAACTTATTTCTTTTAGTGCAATAAAAATAAAGCTTAAAAGTTCAATTGCATTATTTGGTTACAGTGCGACTACTAAATAATAATGTTCCTAATAAATTTGATAATTTTAAGTATTGTCTAAAAATAGGAAGCTTCTTGTGATTAAAGAGAATTTTTTTTTAGAAAAACAACTTGATAAAAAAAATGATTTTTACCTAAAATAATTAAGAAGCTTTAGTCAGTAACTTTTGACACATTTTATTGATGAAATTTGAGGCTTGAGGGAGGGAATGTGTCAGGATTTTATTGTTGTCGGTGTATCTTGTTTTGTCGGATTTTATATAAATATGATATTTATAGGTAGAGGTTTATAAATTAGGTATCTAAATAATTTTAAGTATTTTTTTTCTGGTTTTGTGATGATGTTTTACCGCATCAATGTCGTCACTTCTGTCGACATTGGATTTTCAGTTAACGCAACCGAATCAGTTATGCGCTGTCCTTCGAGCAATTTCAGATCCCCCTTGGTAATGTTGACATGTTTTTGCCTCCGACGTGAATGCCCTGTCGTACCATTAAGAGCATGATTAGTAGGTTCTTTATAACGGCATAATAATTCTTGAAATTCTTTACGGAAATTATCATTCAGCCATCCATAGAGCAGCGGATTCGAGCACGCCGAACTCATACCGATCATATGACAAAATGCATATCCCACCAGTATCGATTGTGTCACTGCGGAACGTTTCATATCGGCATAGAGGTTGAAAAAATTCAGCGGCAACCATGAAACTCCAAAGATGACAGCTATGCTAATAAGTAGACAGTTGGTGCGTTTCATGCGACGTCCACGTTCTACTTTTCGTTGTGATGTCTGAACAGCTACAACTGTTATGCGACTTTTGAGCTTATTGTAAATTCCGAAATAGGCTCCGGACACTATGACTATGGGCAATAGGTATTGAACGCAGAGCGAGAATATTGAGTAGTAGAATCGGCCATGGTTGTGGGGCCAGTCTTCTATGCAAAAGGAGATGCCCTTGATGCCTACGGTTTGCAGAAGACTGGGAATATCAGCGTGGACCAGACGTTTGAATATGAACATCGGAGAGGCCAGTATAAGTGCGAGAAACCATATGCCCATGAGAGTGGAAATTGCTCCCAGGAATTGTAGACTGTTGCGTGTAGGATAGACAATAACCTGAAAATATAAGAAAAAAATATTTTTAGAATGTTTTAATGGGCTCAAAATACAGAGTTTAATACTAAAAGGTGTATCAAAATATTTGCAAGATTATAACAGATTTACATTGGTGTCGTTGTAAACACAGGGTTTTTCAATAGGGACGCTAAAAAAGTGGAGCGACAGGGACTGCAAACGAAGCCATATTTCTTGCCGTTTTTTGGACATTTCTCTTCAGTAAGGTTTGTCATTTTGTGATGGAAAGATATACGAGCCAACAACAAGTCGAAATTATTAAAATTTACTACCGGAATTCGGAGTCAGTTGCCTCAACGTTAAGAACACTACATCCAATTTATGGTAGTAATAATATGAAAGCAGGTCAACAATTGAGCTTCTAAAGGAACAATTTGAATCCACGTGCACAGTCAAACATTTTCCCGTGCCAGTAAAACAAAGAAGTAACCGTAGTGTCGAGAGTATTGCTGCCGCTGAGGCTTTAGTTCCAGAACGCCCAAATGAGTTTCTCACACGTCGTTCCCAAGCGTTGGGAATCTCTGTGACGTCATTGTGTGCGAATTTTGGGAAAAGATCTTGACCTACATCCTCACAAGATTAAATCGATGCAAGAACTGAAGCCGCCACCAGCAGCGTAGTATGTTCATGAATAGGCTGAGCTACAGCTTGAAAATAATTCGGATTTTCATCGAAAAATCATCTTCAGCGATTAAGCTCATTTCTAGCTGAATGTCTTGGCCAACAAACAAAATGTGTGGTATTAGTCAGGCAGCAATTTACACGTACTCCATGAGTCATCACATCATTACATCTCGAAAAAATTACGGTTTGGTTTGGTATATGAACCAGAGGCATCAATGGGCCGTACTTCTTTCGTACTGAATATTTTTGGCACAATTGGATAATGTAGACTTGAATGACATGTGATTCCAACAGGATGGCACCTCAAGCATCACAGCGATTGTCACAATCAATTTATTGAAAATTAAGTTTGTAGAACGTGTTATCTCACGAAATGGTCCAGTAGCTTGACTGTACGATTTGACACCGTTAAACTATTTAATGTGAGTCTACGGCAAGTCTATGGGCTATGTCAGCAAGACAGCGACGATTGATGAACTTCGTACGAATATCGAACTTGAAATTGCAGCAATATCAGCCGATTTATGATTGAATACCGTCAAAAACTGGGTTCAGCATCTGGACTTCTGCAAGCGTGCCCGTGGCGATCATGCAAATAAAATAGAATTCTATTCCATTCCATAAAAAATATATAAATAATATCAAAAACGAGTATTTCGGAGCTTGAGCATATCTACAGCTGCAGTGTCAGGCAACCAAGAAAACTAAAACAAAAAAAAAACAGAGATATCAATCGTTTATTCTAATTATGGATAAAAAAGTCAGTACAGAGAGTAAAATTCGACTGACCTCGTACACTGAACAATCGCCAAAAGTCACGGCTGTTGGCGATGGCTTGGTCTCGAAAGAACACAAAGTCGCCAGTGACAGTTTCAAGAACAACAAACTTTTTATCTAGCAGTTTTCCGAAAGAAACTGGTGAATCAAAACCTACTACGAGGATGAGGCAGGGTGCTCTGTTACCATGCTGCCTGCCATATTCAAAACTCGGAACCCACATGGGCCTGATCAGATCAAGTGCAAAATGGTTCACCTAAATTTTCAAACAGATCTAAACTGTTCAAATTGAATACATGGAAAACTGACCCACAAAAACTCCATCGTCAATACCAACAAAGGCTGATTGCGGCCGAAAAGCTGTTTAGCAGTTTTCAGACCAAACCCAAACCTGTGGATAGGAATAAGAAAAAGGCAAACCCTAAAAATAAGTAACTTAAAAGTGCTGCTGGTCAAGGACATAATTCACCCAAGGGTCAATAATGCTGATCCAAATGGAAGTGGAAAAAGAAGTAGACATAACAACTCGTTTCCCCCTCCAGAAACAGCAGAAAATAACCCAAGACGGCTAACAATTCGAGCATTTTACCTGAGTTGATAAAAGAGAGCCTTCAGGTCGCCATTGTCAACGAGGCTTGATAAAAGACTGAGTGTGGGGCAGTGGTCCACAGCAGAGGAAAATCTACTTGACCGTGTCAGCGATGTGGTACTTTCCTGTACTAGCTTTCTTTCAAATTGTGTCACTTTCTACAGTATAATAGGGTCTGTCGTGATGAGTATATCCTAAACTGGTCGAGGTAAAAAGTCGTTCAAATGATCGACGTAATAGAAGGTGCAATTATTCTAAAGGTATCTTTATAAAATGACCTTTTTACCAGAACCAGACTTTGAATCGACATCACGGGCCTAAGCATGACGAAAGAAACGTAGGAGAACTTTTTAAAAGAACGCAACCCTGACTTTCCGGATGTGCACTGGAAAGCTAAGGAGATGAAAGAGCCATTATAATGTTGAATTGCGAGCTGCTTCCATCTAGAGAAGAAAGAAATCGTGTATTGGCATTAATGAGGTTAAGGTGAAGCTCTTAACGGCTGTCAACTTACGTAACAAGAAAAATGATGGTATCTGACACTTTATATTCATTATATTCATTTCTGTCAAATTCATAATAATTTTGGTATGCCCCAATTCAAAAGCCCTGGATTAATAACGGTTAGATTATATGGTCTTAATTCCAAAGACCACATACAATACTTGTCTTTGAAGGTAACTATATTACATGTATTAAGTAGTGAGACCAAAGGAAAAGGCCTTCCTTTGGTCACAAGAACATAAAGAACAGCATCAACATACCCAAGGGAGGGAGGTTTCAAATTGGCACTCAGGCAGACTGTTAAAAACCGTACATACATACATAGATTTTAACCCAGTAGGACAAACAGAAATTCCCACAAGGAAGGACGGAAGAGAAAACGAGGTCATACGAATAAATCACTCCACTCTATGAGCATCAAGTAGTTACTGGAATATTAAAAATGGATTAAGGCAGTACAATAGGCGAATGAAAATTGTTGTGGTAAATTTTACAGAAAATGTTTCTAAATGATACAGATTTGTGCTTTGCAAAAACCTCAAAAAATGTATGTCTGAGGCATATGTTGTGTTTTATCTTAGTATTTAATAAAATAATTCCAAAAACCTGATATATGGAAAAATTAAAAGGCATGATTTGAATCCAAGACGTCTTAATGTACTGCATCAAAAAATAAAACGTAATTTTGTCGAACAATTATCAAATACGAGTTTGATGTTTCGTAAACGAAAGCTCGACGCAAAAACAGGTTTGAAAAGTGGTACGAAAAATAATTTAAATGATTTAACTTCATATTTAGAGTTGCAAAATTTAATAATAATATTATATTTTGAAAGTCCTCAAAGTAGAAGTTTAAGTAAACTTAAAAATTTGAAATTGCACAGCAATTGATTCTATGAAGCCATATTTTCGCACATTTTGGTCGGCATCGCGGCCTTTAAGTGGTGTAGCGTTGATTTAGAATGCATCGGATGAAGAAAACGTTGAAATTGCCAAACCAAGAACTTCTAAGTTCTAAATCCATAATTGATGGGTTAAGAAATAAATACCCTTCAAACGCCGCCGCCAAAAATGGAGATTTAAAACACGTTTAAATACTTTCAAACCCTTCAAATGTTATGGATTGCTTATGCGTAGTTGGTTCATTATGATGACCATATGTTGGCGAAAAATGGGTAAGCTCCAATCACTTCTTTATCAGTAAGTTTTAATAATTGTAAGGCCTTGTTAACTCTTGTTGTTGTAATCGGTCCAATTTGTCGAATTGAAAATTTTTGATATATCTCGACGATTCAAAGTCCATAGAGTCCAAATAAATGTATTTGTAAGTTCATATGCCGGTACGTTGGCGAAGTTTTTTACGTCGTCCATAGCTACAGTTTCGCAAGAGAGAATATAAAGAGTCGTCATTCATTCACAATCCATCCGTAAAAAGGATCAGTTTTGCTCGAATAAATTAAAGTACAACCTATTTTATTAAATCAAAACTTTACTATACAAATATCGGCAAATTCAAATCATGCTTAAATGTTGTGATATTTTTAATATAATATCAGTATTGATTATTTTAAATCTCAAGTGTTTTCCACTTGCTTGCCCCCCAGTCATGTACATATTTTATTTTTATTGATTATTTGCCTTTTTTCACGTACCCAGTCTTTAGGTACAGGAGAACGTGATAAAAGAGTTTGGGTGATGATATTTTCTCTCATAAATTTTGAACACCATTTTTATAGATTTCTTAATAGAATGGAGCTTATAGTGCCACTTGACTGTGTCCGACATAATGCAGAGGACATGTATCGAGCTGCAGTAGGTATGTATGTGTATACAATACAAAATCATCGTCCTCAACAATATTTCTATAATGGAATTTACTTTATTTTTTAAGAGGGGGCTGTAGGATCTCTTTTTTAAGATACACCAACTTTTTATAATATCTTTTTGTTTTTAAAGAGTATTTTGTATATATGTATCGATTTTCCCTTACTTATAGTGTCTTAAAAGTTTTAAGCTGAAGGTTATATTCTTCACAATTTAATACATTCCTATTTTTTAAGAATTCAACAAGGAATCTTGATTTAAGATATTCTACGAAAGATGTGATGGAAATATTTAAGGTTTAATTTATGTATAGAGAGAAATGATTCAATGTAAGAATGTTAGTAAAATATTTGTTATCAGCTAACAACTATCGCACTCAGCCTGACGTAAATTAATTCACCAAGGACGAAACTTCGGAAGCAGGATGATTTATGCACGTCTTTGAATTTTGTTCAGTTGTAGTTTTAAGAAATTAGTATACCTTAAATTCTTCTACGCGATTTAAGAACTGGTGGTTTTTGTGTAAATTTAAATCATATTACTGCCTGCTATAAAAATTACATCAAAGTGGTTCATTCTACTTTAATTCAATTTGTTCCATTAAAATGCATGTCAAGCTATTTTTAGAACTACAGTCTTTAGTAAATTCTGCAACTAATGTTATAAAGGAAATTCTTAAATTTAAATTTAATCTGTCAAATTAAAACTTATGTAGATAAGACAGCAATTGTTCACTGGGCGTATACGTTATTATTATTGGAATATGTAATTTTCTGTTTGCATACGTTAAAAAGGTTCATGCGTCACACAACCTACATAAAACGGGAACAAAATATATTCAATTTCTTATGAATAAGTTAAACTTAAAACAGAGAACTGGAACTTGAACAAGATAAAATGTCATTTGAGAGCACATCAAGGATATTGTACTTTACACCAAAAGCAATTTTTTGTAATTAGTCACGGTATTTTTTTTTTTAAATATCAAAGAAGATTTTCCATAACATATTATTCAAGCTCGCGAGTGTGAAAATTGTTTTTATTTTTTTAAACTGGCATTGAGGCACACACACTTTTGTAAATTCAATTCCCTCTTGAAAGATTTCTTTGGCTTCACTTTTCTATTAACACGTAATTCAATTTCTCTGACACAAAGATATTTGCAATCAGCCAGTGAGACACCAATTGCAAAGGTTTTCTAGAGCACTGAAGTATCTTGGGTGTTTTCTTTTTTAAATTTATTTTAACGAGATCTATTTTTAACAAAATTCGAAAGAAAAAATAAGTAAAGCCTACGAATTCAATTTTTAAATAAGAATAAAATGGTAAAAGTTAAACCTTGACTTTATATCAGTCACGATTTTATTTGGAATTATTGTTATTTAAAATCATACATCCAAAAATAGATTTTTTATTAAATTTAATACGACAGGTGTAAATGTCATATCATTTCTTTTGAGTTTAAATGTCCTCAAAACTTTGAACTTGTAGGTTTTCAGGCAATTTTGTGAGGCGTTTCTATAAATTTCGTTTATGGCAAAATATATTTATTAATATGTATTTATAGGTATATCAAAATAAAAGGTTGGATGCAACCTAGACAGATGATTTCCCTTTAGTGTCATTCGAAAAGTATATAATTAATGCATTAAGTTGTTTTTCTTTGATTTATCTATTTTCTTTTCTTAAAAAAACTATCAAACGAGTTTTTTTACCGAAAATTAGAACCAATATTTTCGTAAAATGAAATAAGTTCGGAGGCAATTTATACATCCAATTAGTATAAACTGATTATACAAATAATAAGTAAAAGGAAAACTGTCGATGAGATTTTTCTACAAAAACTACCAACCTTTTATAACAATGTTTTAATTAAGGGATCATTACTATTACAGCGAAACCTGGATAAGTGCCCATGGCATAAGTGCCTAACCCGCATAAGTACCTGTTTTTTTTTAGATAAATTTTTCATATAAAACTCATCTAAGAAGTACCTATCGCTTAACTACCTTCCCCGCTTAATTGCCTTTTATTTTGTATACTTAAATTGATGTTTACCTAAAAAAAATTCTTTTATGTGCACAATTGAAATCAGCAGAAAAAGACAAAATCTTCTTTTCACCAAGCTTGTGTTTCATGCTTTAAAATTCAAATATAAAAAAGAAATAATCTTAATCTACTACAATGGGGAAGACTTACTAGGTAGCTGTCACTTTCAAAATTTTAACTGTCAAAGTTATTTCGTTTTGTTGTTTAGTTTAAACTGTAAGATTGTTTTCATTTTCGTTACGAATTTTATCCATAAAAATTGTGAAAAATGCCTGAAAAGGGCCGAAAACTGACTTCACTTTCAATTAAACTAAAAATACAAATACTCCGTCTGGTTAAAAGCAAAACAAACCAAGAAAAGGAATTGCAGAACAATTTAAATGCGATGTTTCTACTATTTATCAAGTGGCAAAAAAAAAAAAAAAAAAAAAAAAAACAAAACTGGAAGAAGATGCACAAACAAACTAAAACTTTAAACAAAAACGTTTGCGAAAGAGTTCTAATGAAAAAGTAGAGAAAGCTCTTACTAAATGGTTTGATCAAATGTGATATCAAAATACAATAATCAGTGGAACTCAGTTTATGAACAAGGCTAAAAAGTTTGCTGTTAAATTAAATGAAGACTTTGAGCCAACAAGTGGCTGGCTTTGGCGCTGGAAGCGAAGAGAAAATATAAGATACAAGAAAATTCAAGGTGAGGTGGCTGACGCAGATGTTTCAGGAGCTGATCTATATCGACAAGAATTTTTGCCAAGTCTAATTTCCATGCACGAGCAATGTAACATCTTTAATGCTGACGAAAGTGGCCTTTGTTTCAAAGCTTTACCAAATGGTACTTTAACAAAAAAGGGGTAGCAACCCTGCAGGTGGAAAATTAATAAAAGGCGACTCATTCTTTTTTTTTCTCTGCAATGCCGAAAGAACATTCAAAAAAGTATTTACCGTCGGAAAACCCAAGAATCCGAGGTGCTTCTAAGGAAAAGCCATTCCACTTCCTTATTATTGCCAAAATAAAGCTAGATGACGTCTTCTTTGTGGACTAAATTGATTAAAGAATTTGATATTGAAATGGTAAGACAAAACAGAAAGGTTTTACTATTTGTCGACAACACAGCATGTCGCAAGATTGACAACTTAGAGATTGAGTTCTTACAAGCAAATACCACTTCGATCTTGCAGAAACTCGATCAAGGCATAATTCACTGCTTAAAGACCTATTACCGTCAAATAATAGTCCGAAAACAATTGCTGGCTATCGAGGACAGTTTGACAATAAAATAATTTTCCAAATCAAACACAATTTTAAACGCCCTCATATACATCAAATGGACTTTGGTGACTTGTGAAACGTGATGCAATATCAAATTGTTTTCGAAAGGTAAGTCTTGTCATTGCGATATCTTTTTATTTTCTCATGAAGACATAGTCAAGAAATATGGGACGTTCCAATAAATCCAACTTTTTTCTGAAGACTTTGTCCAGTGCGATGACAATATCCAGTGTTATGAAGTTTTATCGCAGAAGGAAATAGAAGCAAAAGTAAATAATGAAGATCAAGAAAAAGATGAGGAAGATGTTGCAAATAATGAAATAGAGTTAGAACCGCCCAGCTTCACCAAAAGATTGAGAAGATTTTTTGAGCATAACAACACGGATGATAGTGAAATCAAGAGTATTGAAGAACATATGCTTAAAATCAGATTCCATAACGCAACATAAACCAAATTAACTTAAAATTTTACTTCTTAAATACAAAGTTTTGTTTTTAATAAGTTATCAATACAAGTCAGTTGATGTTCAGAATGTATTTTTCTATTTTTTAAATAAAATTAAATGTTTTCTTGTTAAAATTTTTGTATTTTTGTAAATACAAAGATAAGTGCACTTGCGGGTTTTTTATAGATGCTTAAATTGCATAAGTACCTCTTAAAGCTAGGCATTTATGGTCAGGCACTTATCCGGGTCTTACTGTATTTTCTTGATTTAAGGGAGCTTTAAACGGTTACTTTTCATTTGACAAAAAATCAAATATTACTCTTCAAAAACTTTGTGTTCTCATTATGTTTTATTTAAAAGGATGGAACAAAAAGATTTGTTTGATTTTTAACTTTCAATAGGAAGTTATTGTAATGGGTCTGATTTGTCAAATTGAAAATTTTAACATTTTTCGACGTTTCAAGGTACCTAGAGTCGAAATAAAAGATTTTTAGATAGATGACTGTGCGTGCGTGTGTACGTAAGCTCGTACGTCCCTATGTCCGTACGTCAGTACGTTTGCGAAGTTTTTTTCGTCGTCAATAGCTCAAAATCCTGAAGAGATATCGACTTGAAATAAATTTTGTTATACAGATTATAATGCAGAAAGATGCAAAAAGGACTGTTAAGAAAATTGGGTTTGTAGTTTTTTACCATAGCTGTTTAAAAATCGGTTAACATTTTGGTTAAACCTAAATATCTCATGAACCAATGATGCAAGAGACTTCAATTAAATTTTATAGTATATATTGAAACGTGATACAAAACAATTTTATTTCTAAAAAAAAACAATTAGCGGTTTTTTTTATAAATCAAAAAAAAACTGAAAACAAAAATTTGTGACCTCGAAAATTTTAGGACTTTAATATGATTTCATCTCCAAAACAATTTTGCGCAACGAAGAATAATGTTTTTATAATGTTTTATGAAAAATAAAAACCTTAAAAAACATTGCTCAAAGTTGGTAAAAATTGACTTTCGACTAAAATATCTTTTCAAAACTTTGAAAAATTGGCATCAAACTTATTTTATCTTTTAAGAAATATTGTTTTCATCCAGTAAAACTTAATGCACAGTTTTTTTATAAAAAATAAAAACCTAAAAAAAACATTACACAAAGTTGGTAAAATCGATTTTTGAATCAAATATCTTTTCAAAAGCTTGAGATTAAGGCTTTAAACTTATTTTATTTTATAAGAAATATTGTTTTCGACATTCTGAAAAATGTTGAGAAAAATCAAATTGACAGTTTTTCTTGCAAAAAATAAAAACCTAAGAAAAAAATTAAAATTTGATAAAAATTGATTTTCGACTAAAATATCTTTTCAAAACTTTAAGATTAGTGCTTTAAATTACTTATATCTTTTAAAAAATATTGTAATCAACATTCAGTTAAATTTTGAGAAAAATCTGTTTGACAAACTGTCACAAAAAATAAAAACCTTAAATAAAAAACTTTACTAGAACTTATTAAAAATTTACTTTCGACTCAAATAGCTTTTCAAAAGTTAAAAATATTGTCTTCAAACTTTTTATTTCACAGAAAATATTGTTTTCGATATTCAGTACTGTTTTTATAAAAATCCAAAAGTCCTTTTTTCATAAGATCAATTAAATCTTCAAAAAATATTACGCAAATTTGGTGAAATTTGATGTTCAGTTTATTTCATTCTTCCAACTTGTGAAAATTTAAACAAATGCTACTAAAATTGGTAAACATTTGAATTCGACCAGAAATCTATTTTACAAACCTAAATGTTCAAACTAAACAATATCTTTAATTATTTTTAAAATAATTTAACTGACAATTCCCTTAACGCAACACGAAAACCAAGAAACTTTTAAGCAAGACAAATGGACAGACGGGATAGAAAGTTATCAGTGTGGGTCGCATCCCAGCCTTTTTTTTGTAAAAACATGTCCTTTAGCGCAACTTTACAATTGATAACTTTTTCACACCCTTGGAATTGGTCTTAAAGTATCTTGATACAAAATTGCACCATCTTGTTAAAACTCCGCAAAAACAAAAGATACGTGCCAAAACGTTTGTACTAAAGCAATTTCTTGATAACCAAAATCATCCCGTAATAATTAATTACCAGACCACTCACCTATCTTTGGATTATCTGAGAGAATGGTGCTGTCGACTTATATTTCAAAACCAAACAAAAAAGTTGCTTTGTTGTCGACGCAACATAAATGTGAAAAAATGACTTCTGGTTCTCAAAATAAGCCTGTGATGATACTGGACAAAACCTAAGGTGAAGTCGATTTCAAACACAACTCTGGCCGATGGTTATACTTTCCAACTTACTCACGTAACAGCAGTAGCCACTGTCATAATTTTTCGCCATTTCAAACCACTAAGAAAAAACAAACATTTATTCGGAAACGATAAGCTCATCGAACTGGCGGATCAGCCGATGCAGATTG